>NC_091828.1:83162500-83262500 GCF_038994185.2 Dermacentor albipictus
CAGGCGTGAACCTGTTGTTAGTTTGTGTTGAAGAAACAAACTGGGGGTAGTGGGTGTGCCGAACAAGTGACGCCGCCTCGGCATAATCTTTGTCGGCCCGCCAGACTCGGTGGCCAAATAAACACCGACGAGCACAGCTGCTCGCGGTCAGTCATCGGTCCCCATCACCGCGCTGCGGAGCGTCTCTGATGGAGAGTGCCTCGATCTGGTTTTCTGACACGTGATCTATACTACTCTGCCATGACCCCTAACGTTGGGATGAGTAGTTCTTGAAGTAAAGTAACATAAATAAATGGCATTTCGGTAGATCGACGCAGGATTCTTGTAATACACGATGAGCAAGCGTGCAACTTTTCGAGAGCACCGCCCGCTCCTCATCTTTCACCCATGCTGCGTGGTGACTGGACTTCCACCGAAGGTAGAAAGGCATCGATGCAACGGGGGCGCGCTGCCGCAGCGACCGAGTTGCGGGGTGGCGCGCGCGAGTGTGTACACGTAGTGGCGGAGCGTCGGGGAAGGACAGAGTCTCCTCCTCTCTCGCCACCCTCTCCTAGCGTAGCAGCTACCGGAGATCGTAGTCGTTCTCCGGTAGTCGTACCGGAGATCGTTAGTTGTAACCAGGTAGCACGTGAACTCGCAGAGGCTTTTTGCATTGATAAGTCAGGTGATAAATGCGTAAGCGATTCTAGTATCAATTTGTATAAGGAGAAAACGTTCTTGGCATGTGCGCTTAGGCAATGATTGAATGAAAATTTAGGTATATCTATATATGCATGTTCTTTCTGAATAAAATCAGTCGCGAGTTTGCGCCCGCCCATGTCCTTACTCGTCCGTGTCTTTTTTTAGCGCAATTCCCTTCTTTAATTATGTACGACCGACTCGCCCAACAACGTGCTCACCGGAGAGGGTCCAGGCTGCGGGAGACGTCGTTGGCGGTCACCTTCCACGCCGCCGCTGTGCTCGCGTCACTGGAGGCAACCCACGCACGACGAAATGCTTTAAGTTTATAGCCACCTATATACCACCGCTACAGTTGTGCAGGTCAACGTCTCTGTTTCCTACGGGATTGTGCAATGATACAACGAACACTAGCCAAAACATCCTCACTGCAAGACATGCGCATTCAAGAGCATCATTCGTTTAAAGAAGCGAATATGTTTCTCTAATCATTCGGCTATTCGCTTACATTGACACTCAACTTAGATTCTTTCTGCACAAAATATTATTTTCTTCTTTCGCTCGAGTGGCCCACGGAGACTTGAACACAGCCTTAACACATAATCTTGGTTACGCCACTGCTCTCGACCGATACTCGGTTCGTATCGACGGCCTCCAAGGGTTCTAAGCGCTGGCAGCCGCCGTCGCAAACCGATTGTTTATAGCAGAGCGCAAGCTCCGAACGATCAATAAATCCATTTACTCCTCGCAATAGCTGAACTTCATATAACAACACTCATCTCGGCATCGTGGGATCGATGCTGGCCGGTCGGGCCCGCGGAAGGCAAATGCAACAAAGAGAAAGAAAGAAAGATAACGCGCTTTTCTCGATCAAAGGCGTAATTGCAGAAACTTTATTGCCGTCACCTCAAGGTCACTACACCCGTTCTCCCGTCATGCTTTATCGACCGGATCTTTTGTAAATTGATGGCGGGGGGGGGGCGCAAATTTACTCACTTTTGGTTGGCCGGTAACTCTCTTCGAATCGAGGTGTGCATGTGTACTGCTACTCTCTCCACTTGAGGGGGCTACCGGAACTTCCCTAACATATTTATCAGAGTCGACCTAGAGGAAAAGCGGCCGACATGGTGTGTTAGTGTTTACGATGCTGCCATTCAACGATGCAATCCACGACGTTGAAATGCGCCACGCTGCTGTCGAAAGACATTTGTATCGCACGTTCGATCATGATGAAAACGATATCTGATGGCATCCCTTTTGAAACAGGCCAGTGACAAATAGTGTCCTAGCCTGCTTGAGCTGATCAGGTTTCCCTACATCTATTGCAGTTCAGCATTTTACCTGTCATTAACTTGTATACTATTGCGCTTCTCTAAAACCTCTATACCTGTACTGTAGTGTCGCCTATGGCTCTAACGACGCGGCCTACATCTCTTCCCTGCGTTTTTTACCCAGAAATATTAAACACGTCTCTCGCATATCTTACTTTTGGCATTCGAGCGCGTGTCGTATAGCGACCGTCACCTTTTACTACGATAGCAATTACATCGACACGCCAGGCGCACTTCCGCCGTCGTCTTCGGCACCTCCGTGATTTTCCGTATAACGTCCAAGAACGATAACGTCGTGGCCGCGCGCCGCGTGCCGTTGGTGTGAGTGAAAAGCGTGCGAGCTTGAGCCGACGATGGTGGCTCGATCTCGCGCGCGCAATGGAGGAAGATGGGGAGGAAGCGCGCCGTCTTGCATCGCGCGCAAGGCACTGTGGGAGGCGGGGCGTTCTACTTCGGCTGCGGCTGCGTATGGATTGGCTGAGCGGCCGCGCAGGCCCTACCTTGAAATCTATCTGCGATGGGTACAGAGTCTCGGCGCACCGAGGACTGATAGCCGCGTGTGCGCTCTCTTCTCGCCGTTAAGTTCGAGTTTAAGCGAGATGCTGTACGAAGGTCAATTCGCTCGCTGCTGCTGCTGCTGCTCCTGGCATTTGTCGCGGGAGCTTTTTTTTTTGACAGCGAGCATCCGTGGTCATTGAGGGACATACATTCATGTTTGACTTTGCGTGCGTAACATCAGGCTTAAAACTGTTCTCCTTATATAGCAGTCTAATAATTTCCTATCGCAATTTATGTTTCGTCGTGTGGACAAAACTGCGACTTATATGAAAAGCGCGCGTCCCTGCTCTCACGCAAACACACACGTTGCACTTCACTGTCACACGGCCATGGGTCAGATGCAGTGCCCGCCGTGCCGCTGTGAAAAATATCCAGTTAGTCCTAACACTGCCTTGGTAGACCCGCAGCTGATGCCGAGGACCGGTTTCTGCAGACGCCTGCAGGCCGGTATGGCGAGCAAGTGGCCATGCCAGAACATGAAATGTGGTTTAGCCCGGTGCGTGCATGCTGCTCACTGACCTGGACAAGCAAAGCAGGAGGGTGGGTCTAAAAATTTAAACTAAAGTAACGTTTAAAAGTCTCGGGAAGAGAACATCAGTTTACGATAGGTTAGGATAGGATAGGTTAGGCACTGGAAATAGTAAGGGAATACATTTACTTAGGGCAGGTAGTGACCGCGGATCTGGATCATGAGACTGAAATAATCAGAAGAACAAGAATGGGCTGGGGTGCGTTGGTCAGGCATTCTCAGATCATGAACAGCAAGTTGCCATTATCCCTCAAGAGAAAGGTGTACAACAGCTGTGTCTTACCAGTAATCACCTACGGGGCAGAAAGCTAGAGGCTTACGAAAAGGCTTCTACTTAAATTGAGGACGACTCAACGAGCTACGGAAAGAAGAATGATGGGTGTAATGTTAAGGGGGGATAAGAAGAGAGCGAAGTGGGTGAGAGAACAAACGCGAGTTAATGACATCTTAGTTGAAATCATGAAAAAGAAATGGGCATGGGCAGGGCATGTAATGAGAAGGGAAGATAACCGATGGTCATTAAGGATTACGGACTGGATTCCAAAAGAAGGGAAGCGAAGCAGGGGGTGGCAGAAAGTGAGGTGGGCGGATGAGATTAAGGAGTTTGCACGGACAACATGGCCACATTTAGCACATGACCGGGGTAGTTGGAGGAGTATGGGAGAGGCTGTTGCTCTGCAGTGAGTGTAGCCTGGCTGATGATGACGATGATGATGTATAACGTTAGTTCGCTTACTTTCTCGCTTCATCAGAGATCACATTATGTAACAGTCGAATTAACTTTTCATTCTTTTTAACTTTCGTTCTTGCCTCGGGCATCGTCGTCCCGCCATTACAGCCGGGATCGCGGTTACTCAGTGCCACTGATATTAAGAGGACGAAAATAACGGACGAAATGGATTACAAAACATGGCCTAGGCGGCACAATAAGTGCTGCAGTATACCACTTAAACTTTCCCGTTACGCGCGAGCTACAGTGCACCTTAATGAGAACTAATGGCAATCGTGAGAAAACACCGAATCTAGTTTTCAGGCAATGACTACTATAGTCACTTATGTATTTGTATACTTTATGTCTATACACCATGCATACATTTACCGCGTACATTTAGGCTCGTGGAGTGGTTTGCTTTCCACAATTTTCATATTACTACGCCTACAACTGCAGAGCTCGCGCCTCTACGCACGCGATGCGCTTCATGTGATCAACACAAAGAGTCCTGAAAATGGGGAGTCCTGCGATTCAAGGCTGGCATTACAATGTATACAGTCATTTCTCCGACATGGAACTCACGATAAATTGACGTGCCTAATCATGGAAGTCATCCATCACTTGAGAGAAAAAGGCCATGATAGCATTTTTCAATGCATATACCAGGTCATTGCGGTATCATAGGAAACGATGATGCAGATAAGGCAGACCGGACGTCAAACCAGGAAGAACGCTGCGCCCCCATTCCTCTCTGAAGGACAGAGGCTGCGAGACAGCTTTTCGTGCTAGCACGCACAATCCCGTTAGCTGAGTGGAACGCCGCACACACAAGGTGCACCAGACTGCACAGACTCAACCCTTCACTGCAACTCAGACCTCCAGACGGACTGCACAGACGCGAAGCGTCCCTTCTGTGTCGGTTGTGCTGGGAGTTCTCTTCACGAAAGCTCATTCAGCACTCATTGGAATGACTGGCGGTCCTGCGTGTGATGTGTGTGGCTGCGAGAGCACTGACCACCTATTGTGCGACTGTCCTCACTTTGAAGCACAAGGAGAATCTGTGATCAACGCATTCAGGAAACGAGATGATTGTCTGCTGAGTGAGCAGACAATACTAGAACACCGTCCCCACCCATCGTCAAGCTCAGAAAGGCACTAAAGGCACTTCTATGCTTTCTGAGAACGTCTGGCTTGTGCGAGCGCATTTGACTCTGTAGTGGTGTTCGTTGGCGTCTCTCTACCCCCTCTCTCTCTTTCTTCTATTCCTCTACTCCCTTTCCCCAATGTAGGGTAGCATACAGGACTCTTGACTGTTTAACTTCCTTGCCTTCCTTTTATTTCTCTGTCTGTCTGAGCCGCTGTGGCCTTTTGAATACAAATTTTGTTATATTCTGTCATCTTGCTCACGGGGTTGCATTCCTTGTTCAGTGAGAGAGATAGAGAGAGAGAGAAATTATGCATAGAAAGGAAAGAGAGGTGAACCATAGGGAGTTGTGCTTGGCTACCGGGCAATGGGAGAGGGCAACATTATAGAAAGAGGGAGGGGGAAGACAAGCCAAAAGACCTAAGGAGCGAGGTACACAAGCCAGCGCTAGTAGGCGATCTCGTTAAAATTTGCCACACAAGCCCGTAGACCTCAGGAACTTGAGCAGTACTGGTATAGCTTTCAGCGCGAAGTTAGCCTGCAATTCATAAGAGAGTGAGAGAGAAAATAATGCAGAGAAAGGCAGGGAGGTTAACCAGAGGTAGTTCCGGTTGGCTACCCTGCGCAGGCGGAAGTGTTAAGGGGGATAAAAAGAGAGACAGAGAGGAAGGGGGAGATAGAAAGAAAGGGAGACATAAGACATCAGACATAAGTTTTGAACACTTCCTACGCGCCTGACTGAACCTACTATCTGGTCACACACGTGGTCCTCCGTAGAACCATTTTTGCTCCTATGTACCACGGCCGCAAGAAAAAAAAATAGGGCCACAGAAGAAGAACGAGCGAGAGCGAGAGCAGGGAAACCTTAACACCCCTCTCTTGATGTATCCCACTACGTTCTTCGTCTTCCGTGTCACTGTTTGTTATAAATTTAAAAGCGAGTAGTCCGGGCTTACAATACGCGTTGCGCAAAGATTGGATATTAGCTTAAAGAAGGCTACAGCGCGTAAGGGGACGAGGAGGACGGAATGTGTAATGGGCGCAAGCTCTGAGTCTAAACCACGTGTTATTCAAAAGAGTTGTGAGTATATAATTAAGAAGCAAAAGGACCGTGGTCTAAACAGATTGCACAAGTGGTCGCGTCTTCATGGTAAGAGTTATTGGAGTTAAAGTGTAATTGACATGTGGTTTGTTCGCTTTTAGGGCTTATGAGCGCGCATTTGATCAGCTTTCAATAGTGACATGCCTGCAGTGAAAACAAGCACAACGCTTGCTGCGCCACCTGGAAGGAAACCGTAGTAGTGGTTAGAGTTCCGACTTATGAGAACTTTAGTGGTGGTCAGGCTCTCCTGTCAGCGGTACTCTCATCGCAACCACTACCTTACGGGATGAAAAATGGACCGGTGCAAATAAACTACAGGAAGTAGTGGAATGATTTACGCAGGCAGCATGTTAGTTCAAGTTATACCGGGGCTTGCAGATTCTGGGTGGGGGAGGTGGCGGGGGGGCACTTCTGCGTTTTATGATACAGAAAAGGTTCGCGTGGTTACTATGATGGTACGGGGGTATCGCACGTGCGTCCAAGCTCCTCGCTTTCCTCGCTCGTTCCAACGTGGCTGCCTCCAGCGAGATGTCCTCGACCGTGCCGTCCACTCCAACCACGCCTTTGTGTTCGTCTGTGCAGCGCAAGCCGCGAAAGCGATTCCGCACAGACGAAGACTTCTGCTTGCTGAAAGAAGTTGCAAGTGCTGACCCATTTGAAAACCCCGCTTGTCAGGATGTGCTGCGAGGTCTGGTGCGCGCTATGCGTGCGAGCTGGTGCCCAGGTAGCACACAAAGTCTTGAAAACGTCGTATTAAGGGATTCAACGTCTGAAACGGATTTTTGACCAAAATCGACGCATCAAAGACGTTCCAAACAAGATAGCTTAAAAACGAGGTGTGAATACGTTTTGATAACGTTGGAAGCCTGGCAGCTTAAAAACGAGGGGTGAATACGTTTTGAAAACGACTTCATATGACTCGCTCTATCTCTTTAGTTATCATGTGACCAAGGTGGCCACGTGATTCGTGATGCCGGGCAGCCGGGCGAGCCGGGCATAGTCGCGTCGTCATGGCGTCGTCGCGTCCCCGCACTCGCATTGCGCTGTGGTGTGTCTGCGGCTGTTCTGAATGTGCTGCCGCTGCCCTTTGTCATGTAAGTGTTGCAGTGTTTTGCCGTCAAGAAAACGACATTCTGTGATTATTTTGGGTTGTGCGAAATTGTTTGTGTGGTTTTAATTCGGAAATCAGTAGTGTTTTCAACTGTTATCGGACCATGGCGGCCACGTTATTCGTGAAGCCTGGCATAGTTGCGTTATCGCACTTGCATTGCGCTGTGGTATGTTTGCGGCTGTTCTGAATGTGCTGCCGCTGCCCTTTGTCATGTAAGTGTTGCAGTGTTTTGCCGTCAAGAAAACGACATTCTGTGATTATTTTGGGTTGTGCGATCTGTTTGTGTAGTTTTAATTTCGAATTCAGTAGTGTTTTCAATTGCAGGGCGCCGAGTGGAGGGCACTAATCAGCTCTTCAAGTTCGTTGTCATGTTATTTGAGGCGCCTTTTCACTGACGCGTAATTCAGGCGTTAAGGGCAGTATAAGGACGAAAGTTAGAGGGAAGAAATCGTGCCTGTGTGTCCCTAGCGTCGGGATCGGCCGCTACGCGTGATCCTAACAAGAAAGCATTTTGCAGAATGCGAAGAAAGATGGCAAAATTGCTGCGCACCTTGCCAATCTCCGCAATAGAGCCGTCATCGTGGTATTTTAGTCTCCCGTTTAGCAAGAGTGTTGCAGACAAGATAACTGGTTCAAACAGGCTTTTTTTTATGATTCAGTACTAGTACGGTATCCCAAAAGGTGAGGTCAAGTGCTCGCCCTATTTTCTTCCCTCGCGCTACAGCGCACTTACAGAATTTTGCGTGCACCATATATACCGTGCTTTTATCGTTTACGCTTTAGGTTCTCGATTGTGTTTTCGCCCCCTTTACGCACGTGAGCGGTATTTCATGGTCTTACGGGGTACCACTTGTGTCCATATATTGTGTCCAATATATGAAACGGCCCAACTCTATTTTATTTGACGCCTCAAATGGAATTAATGTATTGAGTCCCTTGTAGCTTTGTGCTTGTTATCAATTTTACTACTTGGCGAATGGATGCAGCATGTACGCTGCATAACTCGCTTGTGGATACTGCGTACGTGAGTCGAGTATGCTTCAGGTAGTACGATTGTTTGCCGTTTAGGACATGTGTCGGAATGTACGCTGTGCGCCCTTCGCGCTTTACTTAGTCGGCGGCCTGCCGAGTTCGTGCGGGTGCAATGTGTGCGCGTGGAGTTTGCGAAGCGCTCGCGCGGTTTTTTTTTATATGTGTTCTGTTCGCGCGCTTCGCACACCACGGCATGCCGCAGTTCTTTGTCCTTGTGCAACACATTTTCCTAGCGTACGCCTGTGCATTATTTGATACCGGTTTCACACGGGGCTCTTTTAACCGCTATCCAATCCGTTACAAATCGAATTTCTCGGTCGTGATTGGCTCCTTTGCGCAAGTTACGAGAGTGAGCCAGTCGCATCGATAATTTCGATCCGGATCGGGCGTGATGGCGATTGAGAGTGGTCGTGAGACACCGGTTTTACACATGGCTCCCACATAGGGAACACTTTAAGTTCAATGCTACTGAGTGAAGAGCAAGTGCATATATATGCCAGTGGTGGTATGTGGGCAAGTCTTTCTGGTGAAGCCAATACTTGTGCATTCAAAACATTTCAACTACCAGCGTAGTGCATCAATGTGTCTACTTCACAAAACGGAGAACCAGTGCAGATATCTGAGCATACCTGTCCAGGGCAGCAAGTGTGTCTACATTTAAACCACTACCAGCTTGTGCGGCAGTTCTATTTCCGGCGGGACTGCAGAATAATCAGTAGGGTGCGCTCAAGCTGTTTATCTATGAAGCTCTGCCTCGACTGTGTGCCAAATATTTTTGGACGTGAAAGTGGGGGTGAATTGGTAAACATCAGTGGAACTGTGCCTGGACTTTGTGGCAAATGTTTTTGGATGTGAAAGTGTGGGTGAACTGGCAAAGAATTTGCTCTGGGCTACATGTGTTAAACGTTTTTCTCATTCAGAGTGCTTTTTTTTTTACTTTATGAGACTGAAGATGTGCGCAAAGTGTGACATGTCAGTGTGCTAATTAATGTATTTGCTGGTTTGCAAATTATTCGTTGCAACTTTGTCTTTGCCAGAGAGGTACAGGCGCCCAAATCTTTAACTGGTGTGCGGGAGCGGCGACTTTTCCGTGCGTCAGCGCCGTTTGACGGGGCGAGGCTGGAAACAGTCTGAGGCTAAGCGCATGCGGACAAAGCGCGCTCAGCTGGGCCCATCGTCTACTTGGCTGTTTCCAGCCTCGCCGCGTCATACGGCGCTGACGCCCGGAAAAGTCGCCGCTCCCGCACACCAGTTAAAGATTTGGGCGACTGTACAACTTTGCCTCTTGTACAGGGTTTTTTAGATAAAACACTTACTATTTATTACGACCATTGCTTCCTTTGTTACACAAATGCAGCTTCCAGTGCATTCCAGTTTATTTCCATGTTTATGTAAGTGACTAATATGAGGCTTGCATATTCATTTCTCACGTTCTGGAGTGGCAAGATGCAGCATTACTGTCTCATCGTTCGCTGTACTACAGTAGTGTTCACTTGTTACACTGAATCCCCCGTTTAAGTATTCTGTACTAATTTCACTTTATTGCTTTTCTTGTATGGTTATTTTTCTCGCCATTACCTTCTTTGATATATCCTAAAGGCGATATTTCCAATTTTGCATTGTTCCCATTTTTTTTATTTCTGTCACAGGATTATTTTATAATGATATGCGGTGGTATTTCTTTTTGTGCTCTTTTCAAGCTTCTAGCTGATTGGTAACATTGCTTGGAGGCAGTTACCATCCGACTCATACTCTTGCATTTTTCAGTCTACTTCCATTCGCTCCGAATGTCACTTCTGCATAACTCTAGTCCATCTAATAGCACGTGCTCTTTACTATGATAAATGAGAAACTTTAGTACACTCCAGGTTCTTCTGTTCATTTTTGTATGTGTACTTGGAATTTTGTTTATGTGCTAGTGAATGTTCACTTTCGAGTTCATTACGAATCCTTTCTGCGACTTTTGTCATTGTTGATGTACTTTTACTTCTATTTGCATTTCTCACACAGTTTGTTCGAAGCTTGCATAAGCATTACATTTTAATAAAGTGTTTTTGCTTGGTCACAATGTTCTCATTTCATTCACTTTTGGCATGAAGGGCTCGGTCTTGCCGCCTGCCAAGTCGTGACCATTTGTTCTTTGCAGGATGTCATTCCCATTTAGGTTGTAAGCATCGTAGCTTACTAAAGGTGGTATTAAGGATTCATTATTCCTAACAGGCTTATTTTCGTGGGACTTGGTAGAGGATACGCCGGCCATGCGGGGAACAGTGCTTGGCACTGCGCCATGGCTCTTACAGTCAACACGACGCTTCTACTCATCTGGGGCGCGATTGGAGATCGTTGTTCGAAACGCCCGATCAGTTTCACCTCACGCGATTGGCCTAGACCGTGCCGACGGGTGCGGCTGACGACGTCTGCGCGGCATAGGCCAGTCGCGTGAGGCGAAACTAAACGTGTGTTTTGAACAACGATGTCTGATCGCACTCGTCACCCGCGAAAATTAGCTTCAGATGATCGCAAACCTTTCAAGACCACTTCTAGACCAGCTTTTTGATAACCTCCTAAAAACGTTTAGAAATTGGTTACGAATAGTTTTGGCAAAGGGATTACTTGTGTCTTTCCCAATCCTATTTCTAGACCAGCTTTTCGAATACGTCTTGCAGACCTGTTCTAGATCGTCTAAAGAAAGTAATTAAGCCGGACATTAGCAGAGATATACGACGTTTTCCCGCCGAAGTTCTCTCATTCGTGTCTTCTTTAACCCGTTTTTATCGTCTTGGATAAACGCTACGAAAATGTTACGTATCTCTTTTTTTTGCTACCTGGGTGCATGCAAATGTGGTGCAGGCAAGCTCAATGGCTATCACGTGGCGTTCTCCAAGTCGATGCTTTATTTTCCACTCGATAAAATCGACCGGTAACGCATTACAAGCCGCACGTCTAGCTACTTCAAGGACAAATAAGTTATATATTCGTTTTCCTTTACAAAAGTGACCAATGAGATTTTTAAAATTTTGTTTCACTACTCTGAAGTTGGTCAGAGGGAGCTGCCACTACGAAAGACCCGCTACGCTACGCTAAACGCGTAACTAAAACGCGAAAATCGCCTACCAGTCCTCTGTGGCTTGGCGGGGCAGCGCGGAGTGAAGTGGACCGCAAGAACGCTCAACTAAAACACTCTCGTAAAATGAGAACGTTGATGGCGTTCCGAGGTCTACGCAAGCAGTCTTAAGTTTCTCTGCCCATAATTCTTTCATTTCCTTCGTTTTTCTCCTACATGTACAGCTCTGTAGACAATTCCATCACATTCTTGACTAATGCCCCAAAATGGCTTTGCCCTAGTTTTAGAGGAAAACTAAAGCAAACCATCCATATGTTACCTTGCACAATCCGCGCTTTTATACTTAATTTCGACGGTGACCACTGCCATCACAGGGTGGGCCACTGTGCAGGGTGATGACGGGCACTTGCGAGGTTCTGTGGTAGACACTCGACTACCGCCCGTAGTCCTTCCTTCCGTGACGTTATAGTGCAGCACCTAGTTACCGCTCCAACAGGTCTCTCATATGCTGTCACATGCTGTGAGCGAAGATCCAACGTAAGGCTTATCCCACAGCTACAAAACCGCAAGTGATGGCTACAGAGTCGCAGTTCTTACAATAAATTAGGCGAATTGCTTCAGGCGGAAGAGAATCGTCGCTGACGCAATTCACAAAACCCCCTTGCAACTACGCTTTCATTTTACATATACCATACTGCGCTGAAGCTTACTACTTGCTTGACACATCTTGGTAAACAACTGTTCAGGCGCTGGCATAACGCAAACAATTACATGCATCTATGAGCGTAAAAAAAAAAGTCTCCCACTCCGACATTAAAAAAATGTTGCACTTAGAAATCAGCCAACAAGATTTCATTTTTTCCCCTTCAAATACACGATTGTTTTGCTGCTGCTCTCATGAGGTCGCTGAAAGAGGGTCCATAAACTCGCATCAGGGGACGCTGACTTCATGGCGATAAAAGTGCATTACGATGCAGTTTTTCTTTCCTCGGAGTGCGGCTATTTACGAGCGTGTTTCGAGGAGGCAGCTCCCGGTAAGCTGATCTGTGCGTGCAATCCTCCGACACGATCCCGGTCGTATCGGAGACCCGAGCAGTAAATAGTGAACGCAGCTTTGGCAAAGCACGGACAACGACGCAGGACAAGCGTACAAAGAACCGCCATTTTGTGTCCGAAAGTCTGCTCTTTTATTTCAATTTGTTGGTATTATGCTCGGACACGCATTCTTAAAGGAAACCAGGGAAAAAAAAAACACGAAATTAGCTTGATGGGCCATGCTCTCTTAAAGTTGAAGCCTTTTATTATATGTACATTTCTTTTCTCATTTATTAAACGTCTTTCCTTATCTCCTACACCTGAAGCCATTAGTGATAGGTGGGGATGAAAGGTTACAAAAGCAAAACCTCGTTATGAATATAATGTTTTGAAGTAATTAATGCGAAAAATCTTATACTATAAAGAAAACAATATGCAGATAAATGCACAGTTCAAGCCTACAGCAAAGTATAAGGAGAAAAAACGCTAAAGTCTTGCTAGGTAAAGTGAGCCGTAAGACAGTAATTCAATGTACTAGTTACTCACGTAAAAAAAGGGGCAACTACACTATTTTTATTTGATTGGCTTCTAAGGTTCAGTAGTGTTAGAGTTCGTCTAAGATGGTTGGTAATGTACCCATATGTTAACGTCTGGGTGTGGTAATCTGTGAATCAGTTATTTTCAGCTTTCGGGTTTGCATGCCGTAAATTTCGTCATATTGTGTTATAGGAGTAACTTTATGTTGTGATACCTTTCGTACGCGTGGTTGATTCGAGATTGTTTTTGTAATATGGCCTTGTTTCGACTGTTATACTGTAATGCTGTACTGTGTGCATTAACTGCTATAACCTCGTTCTTCGGCACAAACAACGCTCCTAGGTGAATAAGGCGCCGTGTCTGCTGCACTATCTGCTAAGGAGCCAAAGAAAAGCCGACGCCGTAGCTGTGCGCACAAGTCTGCTTTTTATTACTTCGTTAAAAAAAAACGGCACGCTTTTTTCATGATGTGCGTACAGCGCGTATTATAAAGGGATCGATGGTAGGGCTAGTTAATGAATAAACTTTTAACAATATTCTCAAAGACTGAAATGGGGGCGGAAAAAAGTGAAAGCTGCAGGCGCCGGACGACGTTTGTTACAATGCTGACTGATAATTCTCGTGCTACAGCACAATTTCTTTTGTTTTTTACGTCCAAGCGTTACTGGTCAGCTCGTGAAATCGTCGGTGTCTGTCTGATGGAGCGGAGCAAGCGAACGAGGAAGGCGCCTGGAGGTGAAGAGAATCGCGCGGGGCAAGTTAGCCTCCCTAGAGGAATGTGCAGGTAACGTTGAGCGAAGTGGGGAGGGAGAAACGAGGCGAAGGCTTCGCGGAGGAGGAAGGCAGGTGGAGGCGCGCTGGGTTGACCTCCTCTGGCTAGTTGCTGCAGGTTTTCTTTACGATTTATACGTACCGGGTTCGTCGAAGGCAGTGATAACACTGCCTTCGCGCGCCGTACGCTGTATGTGCCGGTGAAAGTGCATGGCAGTGAGCCGACGATGGTGGCTCAATCTCGCGTGTGCAAAGGGAGGAGGTGCGTCGTATTCCGGCGCGCGCCTCACGCCAGAGAGGGGAGGGAGGGGGCCGTTGTAATTCGGCCGCACGCGGTAGCGCGGGTTTTATCGTGAAAGCGATCTGCCTTGGGGGTACAACCTAGGTGGGCGGTGGACCGACGGCTCGTAGTTCTGCGTGCGCTGTGTTCTCACCGCTCAGTTTGCGTTGAAGCCGATAGACAGCACGAATGTTACTTCGCTCTCTGCAGCTGCCGCGATTCCTCATGACAGCGATCGGACAGCGAGTGTCCGCGGTCATCGAGTGTGAAGTGTTCATGTTTGCCTGTGCACGCTGACACCATGCTAGGTAATTTAGATAGTTAGCGAATGCTTACAACGAAACCTTCTACTCCAGCGGCTGTTGCGTATGGCGCGACCGCGCGAACCCTATCTTGAATACGATCTGCTATGCGGTCAGTGTAGGCTTATAGGCGCACCGTGGGCCGATAGCGTAGTGTGCGCTGTAGCACTCATACGCTTGCGCGTCATCCATGTCACACGAAGTGAATTGTCAATGTATAATAAAAAATACCATCTAGTTCCAACAGGTCTTGGCTTGCCTAAAGAAATAGCACAGCAGATTTCTGCCAAGTTCAATTTTGTGATATGATGAGAATGGATGTCAAATCAGATTTGTTTGACGTCAAAATTACACAGCTTGCACGATGGTAAAGGCGCAGACAAAAGAGATCTTAAAATTATTTTGTCTAGGCGTGTGTCATTTGAGGGATGTGTCAACATTGCGGAATCTGGTATTATCATGTCAGTACCATGCGAAAACAAGAACAGTAAAAACAGCACTTTTCCTATTTTGTCTTCTCCTCAAACGTCGGGTTATGAGAAGTTGACTTCACAGGTCCAACCTGAAGAACCAAGGCACTGCCTTTCTTGCTTCTGAGTTGGAATGCACACAGGCAAAAAGCTGAGAAATGAAATCCATAAGTATTAAGTAATCAATCCGGGTATATGAACCCTGGTAGAAATACACACACACACACACACACACACACACACACACACACACACACACACACACATATATATATATATATATATATATATATATATATATATATATATATATATATATATATATATATATATATATATATATATACCATGAAAGGAGTGGCGACTATTCTTCAAAATAGAAATGAAAGCAACCGTGAAATAACTACGAGCTCAATGGATTTCTTGACGTTCACGGGGATGCGCATTCAGCGGCACACAGGGGATGCTGTAGCAAAGAGAACGCAAGGCACTTTGTCGAAAGCACGCGAGGTGGCAGTGCTTCCCTGAGTTTAGGCTGCCTTGTTTTATTTGCTTTTTTCTCTCCGCAGTAGCTTCGGCGCGGTAAAATTCAACATTGGATTAAGGTGCCTTGGGTGTTACGGAACATGTGGTATAAATTGTGTAGTCAAAAAGAAACTTTACAAGTTATTAAATTATCTTAAAAAAAAACTGCGGCTCCTAAGCATTTGTTTTAAAAGGTGGCAAGCGAAGCTAGCTTTGATGTTTACTATACGTCTTCCTTTCTTGTTCCCTTCTATGCAGCCCAACGGTCATTTGCTCCATAAACATTTTTGTTCCATTTTGTTCGCCTACGCTTTTGCGCTTCTTGAGGACGATGAGCTTGTGTGAACGTCTGTGACTATATTATTATTAGACCACACGCGTCAGCGAACTCACCGCTAGTTTCCTTCTTTCCTTCCCTCCTCTCTCTCCCTGTCATCTTTGTTTCCCCCTTTCCTATTCCCCCGGTGTAGGGTAGCCAACCGGACGTTATTCTGGTTAACCTCCCTGCCTTCTGCTTTTCTCTTTCCTTGCTTCCATTGTTCGCCTAACTTCTTTCGTCACACTCAGCTGCTTCTGCTGCCGGTTTCTTCACATTTCTGCAGTCGACTGCAATTTCTTGTTGCCGACTCGTTTGTCAGTGCTCTGTTGCTCGACGCTGCTCGCTCAGTGTATGCTGTGGCTCGGTTTTGTTCCCTGCACCTTTGTTATCACACTCTGTTTGTGTTGCCCAGACTTCTTCACCACTTACCTCTTCTTCTACTTGTCTATTCGGGCACCGACCTCGCTGCACGGGCTTTGTTGCACATACCACGTGCCATATCCAGGGCACATTCCCAGTTGCAACGCACAGTGATCCTAGTTGCCTATTCGCTAACATACCCAGGGGTACAAGCCCGATTGCACAGACCTAACGACGCAAGTAGTTTTTTTACAGAAACAGTTTTTTTTTACAGGCAACAGAAATATCCATCGGCCTAAACTGTCCCCTCGGAAACCTCCCAGCGATCTCCAATTACCCGTGTCTTGCGCCAGCTGTCTGCAAGTTGCGCCTGCAAATTTCCTAATTTCATCACCCCACACCTAATATCCTGCCGTTCCTCGACCTACGCTTCCCTTCCCTCGGCACCCATTCCGAAACTCTAATGGACCACCGGCTATCCACCCTGCCGAGTTCATGGCCTGTCCAACTCCATTTTTACAGCGAAGCTGTTAGGGTCTAGTTTCCCCCACTATCGTGTCCGCGTGAGAAAAAAAAAAAAGAACACCATCGTCATCAGGAATGGTTCGAGCGTCGTCGTCTTCTTCCACAGCTGGCTCCGTTGCCGCTCACCATGCCGGCGTGGAATTTCACTTCTCTTCTGTCGTCGTAATGGGGAGGCCGCGTTTACGGGGATATGAGCCATTGCTTAGGGGGGGCGTCTTACGTAACGGACATATTTAATTTCGAAGCAATTTAATCTTGAGGAATCGCAAGTGGCAAAGGTCGGCCGGATGCTGCTAACCGCGCCACCGAGCAAACTCGATACGTCGAACGCAAGCGACAACAGCGGACTGTGGGCATACCGTCGCTGACGTCATTCTCTCCCTCGCAGCCGAACGTTTGTGTAACCTCGTTAAGAAACACAAAGACGTAACCAATAATTGAGAAAGACTTTAATGATGTCCTCGGGATTTACCCAGTGATAAAGACCGGAGTCGTACGTTTCAACTTCGCTGGTTAACCATCTGTACGGAGTGCTTGGGCTTTCCGAGAAGGGAACAAGAATCGTCAGTCAGCTTCTACAGTCTGCGCATGAGGGCATTTATACAGGCCAGTTAGCCACAGGAGAAGGAAATCATGAGAAGAAAATTAACAGAAGAATAATAATGGTTCGGAGTGCATACGGCAGTCATTAGCTAATCCTGCCTGGGAGCTTACGGCTGTGGCTGAAAAGAAAAGTGTACAATGATTGCGCTCTACCAATGCTAACGTATGGGACAGAAACTTGGAGGCTGACAAAGAAGCTCGAGAACAAGGTAAGCACACGTTAAGGAGCGATGCAGCGAAAGATGTTCGGCGTAACGTTAGGAGAAAGGAAGAGAGCGGTGTGGATCCGAGAGCAAAGGGGTGTAGCCGATGTTATAGTTTGCATTAGAAGAAAAGCAACAACTCCGGACTATAGCCATAAGGAAAGAAAGAAAGCAATCTCAACGCAGTGTTCGAGCACATTTACGAACCATCACGTTCTGTTTTCGCTTGTTAATCCGCAGACAGACGGTCCAACCAGGCAATAAATAAATGAGCAAGGTTGTTCTCACAAATGAAATACTTGGGAATTTTCTAAAAAATTTCGAATACGTCAACTGAAACGATAGAAATTTATAATTTACGATGAAACGATGACATTTTAATGCGAAAGCATTATATGCCCCATAGCGCAAAAATGCGTCGCAATCGGCGTGACCGAAAGAGGGTACCGAAAATGGCCGACGGAGCGAACGGGGAAACCACGTGAATAAATGCTCTGATTTAGGCCAAATTTCTCTGGGAGGTTTCTCTAAATAAAGTAAATTGCTTCGAAAAGAAAATTTACTGAGTTTCGGTCATGGGTGCGAATGGAACCCGGGCTTCCGGCGTGTGACATGAGCACGCTTTCCCGACGTACGGCGGCTCGACGGTTCTGGAGGACCAAAGGCGTGGCCTAGTGCGTGCGTCATTTGGCACGTGACAGCGCAGCCAATGGGGAGAAGGTGGCGCCACGTCACGAGTGTATGAAACGTGCGCGTTCATGACGTTCTGAGGTCTACAAACGGTATAATTATTTCGCATCTTCACACGTAAGAAGTCTTGAGAGGAAGCTTTAGCTCGGGCGCTCCTATCAACATGTAAAAGGAGAATTCGTTTTTCTCGGCAACCACTAGACCAAATTTGACGATGTGTGTTGCATTTAAAAGAAAAACTTAAAATCTATGTGACTGTTCGTTTCTAATTTTTGATTTAGACTGTGAATATTTGGTTAAAAATGGGCAGAAATAGATAACTTTCAGAAAACGAAACTATCGGGTTCACGACTCTGTAACTCGGCATTGAAAAACGATATCATAGTCCTGTGAATTGCATCTCATTGTACATTTCAAGCGAACAAAATTGATGTGTTGCACACGAAACTGAAAAAATGTAGTATTATGGAATTACAGCTTTTGGACAGCCCTTATGCACAACGTAACAAAGTCACGTAAGATAAATTGACATATCGAATTTGTCCGAATCCCGTTTACATAACTGCGATATCTGTTCTCGATGTAGAGCTGTTAATTTGTAAACTTCGTGCTTCTACCCTCTCAAACTTCCGAATTTTTGAAAATTCTTATAACAGAATTCTAACCCTAAATCAAAATTCTGCTTCCAACAGTCGCTAGATTTTAACTTTCTCTCTCAAATGAAACAAATTTCATCATAATCGGTGCAGGAGTTATCTCAGAAAAACGTTTTTGCGTTTTACATGTATTTGAATAGGCCGCGTCGCAGTTGTGGCCAAGCTAAAGCTTCCTCTTAAGTGTCTCTGCGGAATTGTTTTCCTGTTCACGCTGCATAACAGCGCTGGTATTTGCGCGATAAGCGCCAATACGACGGTAACGGGAAAGACTACACCCGAAATAATTGAATCGGGGTCTGAGGTTTCACGTGCTAAAACCGCAATCTCATTATGAGGCATGCCGTAGTGTGGGACTCCGGGTCAGTTTTGACAATCTGGGTATCTATAACGTGCTCCCAGTGTATGGGGCACGGGAGTGCTCGCATTTCATCCCCCACCGAAATGCGGCCGCTGCGACCGGGATTCCATCTCGCGACCTCGTGCTTAGCAGCGCAAAACCACAGCCGCTAAGCCACCGCGGCAGTTGGATCAGAAAGACAAACGTGATCAACGAATCATTATTCCAGAATATACTTTCTTGAAGTTCATAGTAACAAGTTCATTACTAGCAGAGAAAAATAAAGGCCACAGTTCAATTTCAAAAAAAAATATTGCCGTGGTTAACCCCAACGCCATTACATACGTAAGTGTACCGTCGCCAATTCCAAAGCAGTTCTTTTTTTTTTCTAACTTGGGCTGTTGAGCTGACTTAAAGTCCTTGAACCTTACGAAGTTCAGTCGTTGGCTCTATTAGCATAGCACGTAATCCGCCATTAGGGGTTAAGAAATTTGGAGGACGCTTAAGCTTCGCCTTTAAAGGGTCCCTCACCAGGTCTGACCATATTGAGCTGACAAGCGTAGAGCATACATTGCGCGATGACGATCATATGTGCAAAGTATTACATCGCTACGCGCCGCGGAGATTTGAAATTTCAAACCGAGCGCCTTTTTTCCCTCTCCTCGCGGCCGCCACGCTCCAAGCCGGAGGATGACGTAGTCGTGTGCCTGCGCCTACGTATTCGTGTCCGCAGTGTGACGTCGCTCGTGGTGACATGAGCCTTCGAGAATTATTCAAGGCAACATCTGTAATTTGCGTGATATGTTGCTTGGATTGACGAATTGAAGTTTAGAGAAATAATAAAACGCACAAACTGAATGTCTGCGCGTTTTTTTTTGTTTTACTTCGCACCGAAGCAAGAGAGATGTACTTCCGCTTCGTCTGCTTGTTCCCACGGTCGCGCGATCACGTGCGCAGGTACCGAAACTACGCCATTTTCTACCGTGTTCCAGCGCGTGATCATGCTCTGCGATCCGCTTGTTCTGCCTCAGTATTCGTGTAGCACTGAATTATACAGTTAGTCACGTGTCCTTGTGCACGGCCCCCAAAATCGCGCGCTGCGCGAAACGAGAGAACAGCTCGCGCGCGACGCCGTCAACGGAAATGCGTAGCGCCGGAAAAAAAAAGCGAGGAGAAAAAAAAATGGCTGCGGCTTAGCTAAGGTTAAGCCCAGGATGCGAAGCATGCTAGCCTTTATTTTAGTTGTTGAAACACTGTTTAGCCTGGGGAACTGCTGTTGCTTGGCTATATTTGGTTCGGCTAGACGAAGAAACAACTCATGCAGGCGAGCGCACGAGCTGAGACCCGGCTATGTAGCTACGCGGCCGCAAGCGAGCGCACGAGTTGAGCGTCCGCTTTTGCAGCTGTTATGACGTCATATGGTAGCTAAATGGCCGCGCGCGGCGCAGCAAGAAAGAGCGTGGTTGTGCGGCTAGTATGCTTCGCATAAAAATGAAGGCGGGGCCTGCGACGTATGCGTCACGCGATCCTCGAGGTCCGGTATGGGAGGACGCAGGGAAGGAATTTCGGTTGCGGAGGCTAGATGGGACGAGTGGAGAGAGCGTCTTGCTTGGCAGTGGAGCCCGCCTGCTGAAATCATGGGTTCGCAGCAGTGAAATATTTCTATCTCGGCTAGTAATGAGACGATTTGAAAAAAATTCTTGCGGCAGAAGGCTCCCTAGAGGACACGTAACGACTTCCAACGTATAACCAAAATTTGGTATGGGGCCTGGCGAGGGGGCCTCTAAGAGGAAGCTTTAGCTCGGGTGCTCCTATCCAAATGCATGTAAAAGGATAATTCGTCTTTGCCGTCAACCACTGCACCAAATTTGATGAGATTTGTTGCATTTAAAAGGAAAACCCAAGGTTTAGTGACTGTTGGTTTTTATTATTGGTATAAGTCGGCCATTTTTATGAAACATTGGCAAAACTTTCAAATTTTCAGAAAACAAAACTATCAAGTTTACAACTCTTTCACTCAACAAGGAAGAATAATATCACAATTCTGTGAATTTTATCTAATAGTAAATCTAAAGAGGACAAAATTGATGTGTTACCCATCAATCTAAATATGCGGAATAATATGGAAATACAGCTTTTGCGGAACCCCTCTATACACAATGTAAAAAAATCACGTAATTTATAAGTCGCCGTACTGAATTTGTCCGATTTGAATTATCTAAAGGATGCCGTTTACACAACCGCGATATTTGTTCTTGATGCAGAGCTATTAGTTTGTAAACTTCGTGCTTCTATTTTTTTCAAACTTCTTAATTTTTGAAAATCTTTTTAACAGAATTCAAGACCTAAATCGAAGTTCCATTTCCAACTGTCACTGGATTTTTCCTTCATCTCTCAAATGCAACAAACTTCATTAAGATCAGTCCAGTGGTTATCTCACAAAAACGTTTTTGCATTTCACATGTATTTGAATAGGCCGCGTCGAAAGTGGGCGCGAGCTAAAGCTTCCTTTTAAGAGGAAGCTTTAGCTCAGGCCCAACTCCGATGCGGCCTGTTCAAGTACATCTAAAAGCTCAAAAGCGTTTTTCTGAGATAACCCTTGGACCGATTTTAATGAAATTTGTTGCATTTGGGAGAGAAAGATAAATTCTAGTGACTGTTGGAAGCGGAATTTCGATTTAAAGCTTGAATTCTGTTAAACAGATTTTCAAAAATTAAGAAGGTTGAAAAAAATAGAAGCACGAAGTTTACAAACTAATAGCTCTGCATCAAGAACAAATATCGCGGTTGTGTAAACGGCATCCTTTAGATAATTCAAAGGGGACAAATTTCATATGTCATTTTACAGCTTACGTGAAATTGTTACGTTGTATAGGAGGGTTCTGCAAAAGTTGTAATTACATATCAATAAATTTTTTGAGATTCGCATGTAAGATGTCAAATTTGTCCGCTTTAGATGTGCTATTAGATACATTCACAGAATTGCGATATAATTTTTTCTTGCTGAGTTACGGAACTGTAAACTTGATAGTTTCGTTTTCTGAAAATTTGCGATTTTTGTCAATTTTAATAAAAAGTTTACGAACTAAATCAAAAATTCGAAACCAACAGTCACTAGACTTTAAGTTTGGTGCAGTGGTTGCCGAGAAAAACGAATTCTCCTTTTACATGTATTTAGATAAGAGCACCCGAGCTAAAGCTTCCGCTTAAGAGGAAGATGTAGTTTTCTTAAAGTAACTGAAACTCCTTTAGAAATGTCATATTAGGCAACGTTGCACACTTCTTAATATCAATAAACCGAAACGCATGATGCCGAATTGTGACAGTTTAGTTGCGACGGGACACAATAGATTAATCAGAAAGAACGAGTTTCTGGTTACCAGAGGTTATCAAGAAGCCGGGGAAAAGTGACCTGAGAGCCGCGGAAGTATGGCAGATTATCAGCGTTGAGTTATGTGCCAAGCTGTACTGGAAGTGGGCTACGATAACACTGAACATGATGGACGAAGTTTGTCGTGGTCAGCCGTCACATACAGGAACGAAGTGCTGTGAATTGAAGTGTTACCTGACAGGGATTTCTGCGGAGAGAGAAATATAAATAATGTTTATTGTTGTGAGGTTTAAAGGTGGGGCCGTCAAGTCCAGGGCTCGGTGATGGCGATGGTGATGTCGCGGGCCCGCCGCTCTAGCGCCTGCTGAGCCTGTGGGTTTTTGTTGCTAAGCACAGGCTCACCAGATAGACACGAATGACGATCAGTCCCGATTTTAACAAACGCGAAAGATACTGTTCTCGCTTGGTTTCAAAATTTTTACGAATGCTGGCAGTCATGCAACTGGAGCGACCAATTTATCAGTTCTGGCCGGCATTTATGGCCTGGTTAAGCATCAGAAGGGCAAGTTGGGCCAGTTGGCTGGGATTCATGGTATCGGTTGTAACAGCGCACACAAGACAGGGACAACAGAAAGAATAAAACGACGACACAGCGCTGACTCTCGACTGTTTTTTTTACTTAGCAAAAATATTTAGATTAGCATAGCGACTTTCAAAATATGTGACCTTAACATGTGTTAGAAAATCAGTTGAGAGTCAGCGCTGTGTCATCGTTTCATTCTTTCTGTTGTCCCTGTCTTGTGTGCGCTGTTACAACCCATACCTGGTTAAGCATTACGTATTCATGAAAAAGGTGCCTGATATTTCTTCTGAAAGAAAATAAACGGCAGTGAGATATGTGTTCCTTGTGTTATTTTCTAAAGAAACTCATTACTTTGCATCAAAGTGCCCTCCGGGAAGCGTCTGTTCCTGTGATGTCAAGTAAGCAGGGCACCGATATTCAGAGCCATTAACGTAATTCTGCGGTGATGTCTTCAATGTCCATGCAAGTAGTAGATTTAGCTAAGCGATCAGGTAGAGAGGTCGGACTCATGCGCTTGCTGCTACTTTATTTACCTTGTACCGGGTGTTTCTTTTTAGGCGGAACACCTTTTCTTTAGAACGGTCACATCTTGTCTCCTTCTGTTTTTGCTGATAGGCTTCGTTACTGGCCGGATATTAATGGCAAGAAAAAAATGAACGATGAATTTTCTACGTAACTAAAATATGCTAATTATCTTTTTATTGACTAGCTTTAGGGGCGCACATAACTGCGAAGTTGAGGTCGAGGAGTCTAGTGAATTAGGTTTTATTTAGTTAGCAGAAATATTTAGATTAGCATAGCGACTTTCAAAATATGCGACCTTCAGATGTGTTAGAAGATACACTGGCGTTCAAGCTAACGGTTTCCCAAAGAGCTTGTACTTACGAGTTCGGGGTGATGTTAACTGGAACGCGGAGGCAGTGTTTTAGCAAATTTTTGGAAACGAATATCTCGAAAGTGGTGCTGGTTTTAGGATTTCTGAGACATGACTTCACGACTCGTTAGCTTTAATTTCGTTACAACGACACGCGCCCTCAAATCAGGTATTATTAGAAAACAAATTAGCAAGTGTTCATTAATTAGCAAAATTTATCGTTTAAGTTTTCCTTTGTGCTAATGTCCACCGCCTATCCGCAACTTATCTGCTAAAACGTGAGGGGCATAGATATGACAGTTCTCTTAAAGTGTATTGTATGAAAAAACGCACAGTGTACACTGTAAGGCAAAGGTACACCCTTTGGTGTGTATATCTGCCACACAACGATAATCGTCATCTGCCTTGCTTGCGTTTCCTTTCTTGAAAACGCCGCGCCCGCTACTTTCCTGTCATGAATGCTATGCCATGTTGATAACGCGCATGCCGTTCGTTACTGGGAGGTACCGGGCTCGCCGCGTTAAAGGAAATGCTGACAAGACAGATGACGATTATCGTTGTGTGACAAAAGGGTGTAATCTTGGCTTAAGAGTATACACTTTTAGAAAAATTTACACCCTTTGGGGCGTATCTTGTCCTACAACAATAATCATCATCCGTGCTGCCCGCGTTTCCTTTCTTTAACGCTGCGAGCCCGGTACTTTCCAGTCACGAACGGCATGCGCCTTATCAGTGTGACGCAGCATTCTCGACAGGAAAGTAGCGAGCGCCGAGTTTTCAGGAAAGGAAACGCAAGCAAGGCAGATGACGATTATTGTTGAGGGACAAATATACACCCCAAAGGGTGCAACCGTTTTAATAGTGTATGAGCTACGGCGGGGTGAGTGCTCAAAAGTGCTGAGAAAAACAAGTACCGAATAACCTTAAAAAAAGAAGAAAGGGATCTAACAATTGATGACGGGATGTCCCACTTAGGAGAGAGGTTGAAAAATGTGAATAAACTGCGAACACACGCGCACACAGTACAAAATAAAAAGATATGTAAATAAAGATAGAATGGTCTCTCTCATGTGCATCGTTCATCGGCGAGGTTACTGGGGGCGCCACTCCTTACCGAAAGCTCGTAACGGTCGCTGTTCACTTTTAGCGCAGGGCGACAGATGGCAGCACGCGGTCCGTTATTGAACGTTTCTCCGATGCCACTTCTCGGTAAGGATGCTCGACGATTGACTTATGCTTAACGCTTCGGACGAAAGACGGCGCTAGGGACCTTCCTGAACTCAATCGTGTTTGGGTAATATCGCACTGCTCCATCTTGCGGAATTCGTTCAATGCCGCATTATATGGTCCACACGACTCAATCAGAAAAGAGAACCAGAATAACTGCCCCTTCTTTGTCCGCCTCAATCGCGCTGTCTGAGCGGAAATATCGGAGAAGGAGGAGGAGTAGTTGATTTTAATGAAGAGAAAGGAGGAAAGGTCGGCCTGGAGAGCGTGTCTCTAGCCTGCTACTCCTCACTGGGGACAGCAGAAGTGGGAATTTAGGGAAAGGTAGGTGGCGGGTGATTATGTTATGGTACAATGAGCTACTATAAACACGTTGTCCAATACGCGGATGCGCACCGTAGCCACAATACACGCAAGAGTAATCTTGTCCACACAAAAAAAGTTATCGCGTAACGACATTTCGCACTGTCTGCACGTTTCACAGGTTGTAGAGGCGATCGTCTAAACCAGTCTCACGTAGAAAGTACAAGAGTGACTTTATGGCACGTTGGGCATGGTCAACTCTTCTCCAGACCCCTAAAATCTTTTCTTCCGAAAAGGGGCGGGAGTCCAAGCAGTCAACACTTGACCTAAGTGTTCTTCGTTCGGGTGCATATTGAGGGCACACGCAAAGTACGTGAGCTATTAGAGACCTTTAGCCTGTCCGGTATTGCGGTAAACGGGAGCGGTTTGGGCGGTTTGCCGAATTTGCGGGGGCGTAAACGTGAGCGGCCAGAGCGGCGCAGCCGCCTGGTAGCGTAGAGTCCAACCAGACAAACACAGAGCTAAAACTGCAGTAACCCACTATATCCTGCTTTGCTACTCGTGCAAATTTTTGGCAGTGGCGTAATTGTGCACACAATTATGACACTGTCGAAAATTTACACCAGCAGCGAAGCAGAACATAGTAATTAGCTTTGTGTTTGTGTGGTTGAGCTTTGCGCCACCAGCTGGCGCCACCAATCTGGCCGCTCACGTTTACGCCCCCGCTAAACCGGCAAACCGCCCGCGCTTGCCGGAATGCCGGACACGCTGAATGTCTCTATTGTCTCGGGTGTGGGACAGACGCTACAGTCAGGGTCTCGTGCTTGCCCAATCTTGTGAAGGTATCGGTTAGTGTATGCCACACCGAGCCGTAATAGATGGATGAGTGTTTCCTGGCCTCTCCGCAAGTGAAGTGGAAGCCGGAATCGTAAACCAGCGTCAAGTCTATGGAGGCGCTCTTGCTGATGTGCGGGGTTGTCCCATTGTCGCGCCAGAGATGGTTTAGATGTAGTTACGGAGAAAGGCGTTGATGTCATACCGGAAAAAATTAATTTTTGTGATGTTTCCGTCAGTTTCGGCCTTTTTTACTTCCGTGTCAGCCTGTTCATTTCCGGCTACTCCACAATGACTAGGAATCCACTGCAGAGCGATGGTATGCCCGGATTGAGACGCCTCAGCAAGCAGAGACATGATATCAGAAACCAGAGGCCTATATGCGGTTCTGTGATTTATATAAGTGCTGGTGAGTTGCAGTGCTGGTTTGGAGTCACAGAACACTGTACACTTCTCGAGGCTTTGTTGCAGTATGCAGCGAATTGCTTCTCGAACTCCGGTCAACTCAGCTGTTGTAGACGACGTAATGTGTGCTACCTTGAACCGTTGTGCGATGCCTATTCCATGTACCGTGCAAGCCCCCGCAGAAGACGTCTGTGTTACAGAACCATCTGCAAAAACATGTTTGGTATATCCATACATATAAGCAATGAAGGATAACGCGAAATTCTTCAGCCCAGCAAGCGGCATTTTCGACTACTTCGTTATTCAGGGGATCGAGAGCCTCACCGTTGGCTTTGCCATCGCCCAGAATGGAACTTCCGGTATGTCATGCGGTTCGAAATGCGACGGCAATAAGTCTTGCTGCGACAACACGACTTCTGAGTAGGCAGCAACAGGTCGTATGCTTGTGACGTCCTTCAGTGGATGATTCCTGTGTCTAGTCAGTAACCTTAGATGCACTCGCAATGGCTCATGCTGCAGATAAACTCGAGCTGGGCACACGCGTTTTTCTGAAGTAGTGTCCCAAGTAAGCGCACATCGTGGTAGTCCTAGGCAAATTCTCAGCGCGCGAGCCTGAACACTTTCAAGTGTGCGTACAGCAGTTGTGCTAACCCGAGAAAGTACAGGCGCACTGTAGCGGAGGTAGCCAACAAAAAGTGCCTGGTAGAGCTGCAGAAGAGATGATTTGGGTCGCCCCCACGATTTTCCGGGCATACATCGAATGACTTGAGTAAAGCTGTCCAGCTTTTTTCTCAATGCCGAGATGTGCTTAGACCAAGATAAGTCATGGTCGATGATGACTCCGAGAAACTTGCCGTGGGTTACCGAAGGTATAATGTTCCCCTCAAACATAATGGGGTAGCAAGACACTGACCTCCATGTTAATGCCATGGTTACACTTTTTGTCGGTGATAGCTGCAGTCCTCGACTGTTTATGTATGTCGACGTTATTGACACCACATGCTGCAGCTTCGTTTGCCCTTACAAACGCGTTAAGCTCGTGGTCCATATACAGATGTAATTTGCGTACACAGAGACCGAGACTGTGCCCGCCCGTTTTCTGACGAGTCCAACGAGAACAACATTAAATAAACTTGAGCTCAGTACACCTGCTTGAGGCACCCCACGATAGACGGGCTGGTTCCTTGTTTCACCATCTAGAGTTGTCATAAATATCGTTCTATCTTGAAGATAGCTGGCTATCCACTGGTGCATATGGCCACCGATGCCATGTTCTTCAAGGACATTTAAAATTGTAACATGTAGAACATTGTCAAAAGCACCCTTGATATCAAGGAAGACAGCAACCGTCAATGACGGCGACGTTTTTGATGTTCAGTAGTTGTAACTAGGTCAATAACGCTGTCGATTGCTGACCTACCCTTTCGGAAACCTGTCATCGTGTCTGGATATATATTACGCTTCTTCAAAAACCACTACAGACGTGTCATAACCATGCGTTCCATGATTTTTCCTATGCAACTGGCAAGATCCACATGTCTGTAGAAAAGCATAGCATGGGGTGTCTTGAGTGGTTTCAATAATGACACAATCTTGCTTGTCTTCCAGTGTGCAGGGACAGTTCCCGAGGACCAAGAGGGATTGTATAAAGCCAGAAGCTCTTCAGTCACTCGAGGGCCTAGATGGCGCAAGGTAGAATAGGTAATGCCATCAGGACCAGGCGCACTTTAGTGTCTTGAAGAGGCAATCGCTGCACGTAGCTCTTGTAGCGTGAATGGGAGGTCGAGACGATCTTCCATTGTTGGAGGAGCGCACCTGAGCACTGAAGCTACCGCTGCTGTAGATCCAGAGAGGTATATGCAGAAATCTTCCTCGATTTCCTTCTCACTGCATGTCTGGATGATGGCCAAAGCTCGGAAGGGACGTAGTTGTGGAGAACATGGTAGGGCTCGTACAACATGCCATATCGTGGACAGCGGTTTCCTTTGGTCCAGACTGGTGCAAAAGGGCCTCCAACTTTGTCTGGCAAGCTTGTCTATGTATCGCAGAAGGACTACGAATTATTATATAGTAGGTGACAACCTGAGAATCACAAAGTTATAAGTACACTGTCCAATTAAAACAAAATTTGCATAGATGCGCCAGCCCATTAGATTCGCTTATCTTGGTGCTGTCAAGCGGTTTCAAGCATTTGAAACAACTATTGTCTGTATAAAGACCTACCTTTTTGTCACTAGTAAGCTGTTATATTAAAACATTGTGTATTTGGCTCATGTTAACTTGGGAAATTTGGTAATTCCTACTAGCTGTCCTCCTCAGCCCGTGCCCTATCATACCACATCAAATGCCCGTAAACTCGGAGGCATTTGACCCTGTACGAGTTGTCACACATCGCACTTGCTGTCAAATAATCAATAAGCTCAGAACTGGGGGGTAGAAAAAAGTCGTTTCGCTCGAAAGGCGAAGCGTCGATTGCGATAGCAAATTAATAGACAGCTATACGAAGTAAAGGTAGTACTTTCAAGATGAAAGCTGAATGTCAAGGCACAGTTTATCGGTTATCGTGATGTCACTGTTTAGCCAAAAGTAATATTTTGGCTTGAAACAACTACCTCTTATTTTCTGATTAGCGTAGCACTTGCATTGGCCCGCCAGAGTCATTAAGCTGTGGGCGGGCTCCAGAGCGTTCAGGCGTTTCTCAGGGATGAAGAGCAATTACGTTGCGTTTTAGTCGGTCAGGCGTTCTTGCAATTATTTAGCTGGGACAACCTGAGAAATAAAAGGGTATATGTGAGCTGTCTAGCTGAAACAGTATTGGCATAGATGCACCAGCCAATTAGGCTCACCTATTTACTTGAGGACAGGCGGTTTCACCTGTTTGAAACATCTATCTTCCCCGTACAGATAGGTCTTTGTGTTACTGTCTGCCCGATGAAGCGCGAATGCCTTGGGACATTCTATGGGTAACCCTGACATCTCTTCTCATGGTAGTTAAGCTCGAAACAACGAACCTTTACTTTTTTTCAATCAGCCTGTCATTTACATTAGCAGGGCAAGGTGATTAGGCTGTGAGCGGACCCCAGCTCGCTTGGTTGTATTTCAGAGATGAAGGGCATGCTCGTTGCGTTTTTGTGAGTGGCGCTTGTCTTGTAATTCTTAGGTCATCACCCAATATAGAGGCTTACAATGTGTGCGAGCCCGCGGAGGAAGAAAAGAAAGAAAGAAAACTAGGAGGGAGAATGATGTCAGACAGCTAGCTTCGGCAAGCCAACCTGCTCTGACGCAACGCCTCCTGCTCTTCGGGGTATTGGCGAGCATTGAGTCTCGAGGGGAGTAGGCCCCACATGGTTGCCAGGCCTTTCAGGACATTGCTCTGTCTGCGGTAGCTCTTGGCGACATAGCATTGCTTGGGCGCTCTGCATAATCCTAGCGAAACGTACACACAAGAAGAAAACACGTTCACACATGCACAGAATGACGCGCCGAAACCAGGGACGTCGAATAGCTTTCTCCTGATCCCGAAAACATCCTTGAAAGTTTCATGCAGGGACGGAAGTTCCCACGAGAGGCGCTGGCATGAGTACAATGACGTCATTCGACTGCACCGGAATGGCTGGGGCTGCGCGATGACGTCAGTTTTTTTTCACCAGAAAAAGGCACCCGGCCCACATTTATTTCAGCACGTTCGCAGACGTAAAGTCGAATGGGAACTTTTGGACAAGAAAATTTAGCGTGCGATGCATTTGCGCTTAAATTATTCACCACAGCATTAGGTGATGTGGACCGAGCCTGCCAAGTAGCATTGCTTGCACGAATTGTTCCGGTCAGTCCTGTCGCAAGATAGCGGTTAGCCGCACTCGTCCTCCTAACCATAGCGTGTCAACGACCTCCCATGGAGGCGAACGCCAAGTATCCAGCACAGTGAGATACCTTTGAACAAGTCAGAGAGGCCACACAAAGTGCGCGTGATCGTTCTAAGAAGTAGGTGCACGGGCTCCTTATGGAAATTCATACTTCAACTCGGCATAATGTAATTTTGTACATTCAACATTTGATTAATGTACATTCCCGTACAGGAATTTACAGGAATGTCCTGTAATTCCTGTACAGGAATTTGTACATTTCTGTTTGCGGGCTCACTAGGCAGGAGTGGTCTCTGCTCCTCCGCCTAGGATTGGCTGCTCCTGGAAGGCATTCCGGAGGTACAGCAAATGTCTGGCTCCACCCCGTCCTCTTCATGCAGCGTGCGGGGCAATGCCGACGTAACTGAATATCTAATTTGCTCCCTGCCCCACCTAGTGGAGGGCTTCTTTTTGCAGATCAATTCGACACCTAGGACTTCCTGCGGTCTTGGCATCGCAACTGCTGTTCCCCAGTCGGCACCTCCGTCTTCAGGCACCTTCTTACGTTCGTGGAGGAGGACAGCGGGATGCGCAGTCAAAATTGTGAGAGCGCCGCGTGGCTACCGCTGACTGACAGCCATAGGGTCTGTCACCGCCACAACCTTAGCTCTTTTCTTTCCTCGTTATGTCTCCTCCCCTTCTGCAAGGCTCTGAGCCGTGCTCCCTAAAAGTTTGCACAAAATAGCACCTCTTCCTATTTGCAATCGCTCTCTTTACCGTAAACCTGTGTATCACAGGGTGAAAACCTGTCTTCCATGGACCAATTTACTTAGTACTTCTTTATTACTGGGCTTCAAGGATGTCACGTGATGCAGCCAGCTCTCGTTACTGATTGACTGACACGAGCTCTGTGGCTTTCGCCGCACCGCAGGGTGCTTGCGAGGTGAAGCGTACTCCTGGCGCCAACGTCAGGCGGGGACAGAAAACGCCAGGTTTTTCGCAGTTCTTGTTCGGAGCGCCAGATGGCGCACTGTGTACTACGTTTCCCGAACGCGCACGCAGGCAGCCGTTTCTGTTTCACAGTTTTATTTTCATCACATGCGTTCGCGCAGCTAACTAATAATAATAATATTTGGGGTTTTACGTGCCAAAACCACTTTCTGATTATGAGGCACGCCGTAGTGGAGGACTCCGGAAATTTCGACCACCTGGGGTTATTTAACGTGCACCTAAATCTAAGCACACGGGTGTTTTCGCATTTCGCTCCCATCGAAATGCGGCCGCCGTGGCCGGGATTCGATCCCGCGACCTCGTGCTCAGCAGCCCAACACCATAGCCACTGAGCAACCACGGCGGGTGGCGCAGCTAACTGCGCGTGGTCTCCGCGATGATTGGGGCAACTTTCGCCGCTGAACTGCAGCACGTGCGAAGCGCAATGGTGGAAATGTCAAATCCACTCTATATCCTGCGGGGGGAACTGATTCAATAAGCGCTGCGCCCTTAGTGCCCGGGAGTACAGGGAAAATATTGGAAGACCGCTCGCCTGCTGTTTGGGGCAGTAGAGCGTGCTTCTCACGGGGAGGATGGGAAACCTTCAATCATTGCCAACGACCTACGCGCGGCTATTCATAGAATATTCTAGCCCGAAGGCATATGAAGCTCTCGCTGCTGGAACCTTAGAGGCCGGAAGTAAGGAGCAATATTGAGATACTATTTCGAGGCTACGACTCAAAGTCCTGGATGTCTGCGAAAAAAAGTAAACAGCGAATCTCACTCGATCCGCGTGGTTATATATATGGAATTTCGTAAAGCAATGAACGGGGCTAGTTGGTGGACGTTTATGATTATATTGCGCTTACTGTTACACAGACAAACGATATAGGGACACGACGCGGACGTGGTGTATCGCAACAATGATTATATCGCGCTTAGCGTGTAACACTAAGCGCTATATAATCATGCACATATATAGAAAAAGGTGGCCTTTGGAGCAGGGGAGAGATTGTTTTGTTACATTCCATACTTATTCGGGGGTACTCAGAAGTTAGCGTCAGTAGCCGGGGCTTTCAACCGTGAGGGAATCGATCAAGCAAAGAATCTATACCAGTTATAATTAAATAATGTTGCTGGTGCCGGGAATAATGACATGATAGAAACAGTCTACGTGCCACTAAAGGTATGTCTCAAGTGGGACACAAAGCAAACTGGTAACGACGGCAGGGGCACGACGACGGGAAAGCCGATTGTACGATGACGTCGACGACGGTACAACTACAACGATGACATTCGTAACCGCGACGACGGCACTAGTATCACCACAGAGGACGGGAGCACGGAAATGACGACGACAACGGAAATACAGTCAGTGCCAGAATCGGCACGACGACGTGTGCGACAGCAATAACAGACGACAAATCAACGACGACGATTACGACAGTACGGCGATGCAACTACAGTGCGGTTCGACACTGGCCACGCCATGCCTACCAACAATGACAGCGGCTCGCGGCACGACGGCGGCACGATGGTGACAATGACACATGAACAACGAGAGGCGAAGACTGCCCGTGAATGACGACTGATATAACAATGACAGTCGATGCGAAATACAATGGCTGTAACATGGAGGATGGTGCGATTACCCACGCGTCGGGGGCCTTTGATGGAATCACCTACACGTGGGCAAATACGGGGTTTTCGTGCTTGGAAATTCTGTGATGATAAAACGGGTAATTTTACCGGCTAAGAACGCCGCTTAACCCTAATCGACACACAAGTATAGTGACTGTTGATCTGAAAAGGCTCAGGTTAATCCCCATTTCAATGTAATCTTCAACACAATACGAATATGAAAAGTGCATGCCGTGAAGCGGTGACTTCTCTGCTGCTTGTTGAGAAAGTCATTTGCAGCGTAGACATGCTTAATAAACCACCGGCTATACCTAATCCGCGTGTCAATATGCCGAAGACAAGGAATGTGTCTGACAGAATTGAGAGCTGCAATTGAAAGCCGAGTGCCTGAGCTTTCCGTGTGATGGAGCTTGTTAGCAAACAGCGGACATTACTTGTATCAGCCTGACGCAGACACTAATCAGGCACGCGTATAGGTTGCATGGTTCTCAAAACTCGGAGGTGAAGCACGCTGGAAAAGACACAAGTACTGTGACTGGATTATAATGCATATGGAATGTTTCATGCACATGAAACGTGCAATATTACTGAAAAAAGTTTGAAGGCGACTCTACGCCTGGTTGGAGTACATGGACGACAACGTTGTTTCTGGACAAATTGGGGCTGTGAATGAGGCGAATGAACGGCGTGATTTATTGTGGGAGCCACGCCGTGAGCAACAACGTTTGATCGACGTGAAGCAGAGGTTGAATCGCCTTCCAAACCTTTTTATCGATCACCGTCATAATCACCTCCACCACCGTCATTAGCATCATCGCAATCATCATTGGCGTGGTCACCATCATTACCATTACTATGAACATCATCGCCGGCATCATCACCTTCTCGGCATAGTGTAGGAGGAACCCGCCGTGGTTGCTCAGTGGCTATGGTGTTAGGCTGCTGAGCACGAGGTCGCGGGATCGAATCCCGGCCACGGCGGCCACATTTCGATGGGGGCGAAATGCGAAAACACCCGTGCACTTAGATTTAGGTGGACGTTAAAGAACCCCAGGTGGTCGAAATTTCCAGAGTCCCCTACTACGGCGTGCCTCATAATCAGAAAGTGGTTTTGGCACGTAAAACTCTATAATTTAATTTAATAGTGTAGGAGTAGGTGACGGCAGCCGATGAACCCTGCCGTCGTCCCTACATTTGTTCGGTAAGGCGAACAAAAATTATGGGGTTTTACGTGCCAAAACCACTTTCTGATTATCAGGCACGTCGTAGTGGAGGACTCCGGAAATTTCGACCACCTGGGGTTCTTTAACGTGCACCTAAATCTAAGTAGACGGGTGTTTTCGCATTTCGCCCCCATCGAAATGCGGCCGCCGTGGCCGGGATTCCATCCCGCGACCTCGTGCTCAGCAGCCCAACTCGAGCGGAGCCGTGACTACGGCGACCAGCCCGGCCCAGAGCGACAGCGCGTCCTTCTCGTGACTCGAACTCCGCGAGATTGTCGGCGCGATGATGAGCGATGACGAAGGCGATGCTACAGTTCACCAACTTTCTCGAAATGCAAGTTGCCGGCAGCGACACAATCTGGCCTTTATCTGGCCGGCTAGGCTTGTTTCTTCTCCTTTGTATGTTGCGCTGTATACCATTTCTAGAATACAATCTACAAGTTTTTTTATGCGAAGCATACTAGCCGCACAACCACGCTCTTCCTTGCTGCGCCGCGCGCGGCCGCGTAGCAACCATATGACGTCATAACAGCTGCAAAAGCGGAGGCTCAACTCGTGCGCGTCGCTTGCGGCCGCGTAGCTACATAGCCGGGTCTCAGCTCGTGCGCTCGCCTGCATGAGTTGTTTCTTCGTCTAGCCGAACCAAATATAGCCAAGCAACAGCAGTTCACCAGGCTAAACAGTGGTTCAACAACTAAAATAAAGGCTAGTATGCTTCGCATCCTGGGCTTAACCTTAGCTAAGCCACAGCCATTTTTTTACTGTTTCGTAATGTGATAATTGGTGCCTTTGTATTCAGCCGCAGCATTCTAACGTAGTACCCGCCGTGGTTGCTCAGTGGCTACCGTGTTAGGCTGCTGAGCACGTGGTCGCGGGATCGAATCCCGACCACGGCGGCCGCATTTCGATGGGGGCGAAATGCGATATCAGTTCATTTGGGGTTGACGCTTACGATATTTTTCATATTGCATTTGTTGTATGCTACTTTTGTTCTTTCGACGGCTAGAAAATACGACACAGATTCGTTTTTTAAAATTTTCTCCTCTAAAGCTGAGTCTACGAGATGGTTTTTCGTAATTGTTACAAGAATGTTCTCGATGCCTTTTCTACACGCACGTGTACTGCTAGGCACACTTTATAATCAGATCAACCTTCGCGCATGAATGTGTTGTTCTCCGCATTATCAGCTTAATTACGCAGTGGGCAACCCGCACCTAAGCATCTTTTTCGGCAACTGCCAACCGAGATCATTACGCGGCCGGCCTTATGATGGCGGTCCCGTCAATTGAAGCTCGTTTTTTTTATTGCAGCCGTGGCCTTCTGTTTAGCACAATAACTTTAGTAGCAAAGCATATCACATCCATTCTGTCATTAGCCGAGCCAAATTATGAAAAGTCGGCCCCATTTTGCTAATAATACATCCATCAGGTTTGGCTGGCGTTTGTTCTTAACAACAGCTTAAATTAAAAGTCAAATGATAGGGTTTCACGTGCAAAACCCCGATCTGATTTTTGGGTGAAGTGCATCTTCTTCTTGGACTGTTATTTCGCTCTCTCTCTGTTCTCGCACTTTTTTCTAGCTGCATGGTAAATTTGGTCGCTCTCGCTTGAAAGCATGACATGTACGCGGAATTCAAAGTATGCTCTTTTGAGTGGCACTGTAAAAATTGACAGATCTAAATCAATAATGTTTCTGTTCTTGCTAACTTCGCTTGGATGGTAGTTTCCACCCGAGAGTCAACTTCTATAAGAATTAATTGTCTGCTCACTAATAGTTCTCATACTTTCACTCGCCACTTACCTCTGTTCTTTGTGTCAATGATAGTTTCGGCGTTCACTCAATTCGCAGAGTGGTTGCCATGGAAAGGGCGTGATGTCCGGTTCGACCTTCGACCCCGGACAAGGTTTCCTTAAGCTGCGAAGATTTATACGGAATGGGAGCCCCTGTGGGCTAGCCTTGAAATGCCTTCGAGACATTGGAAGCGTCTTTTTTTAGCGTCTTGTACCAAACAGACGTAGTGAACTTTGTAGGACTGGGGAAGCGAGGTCATGCAATGCACATTTCAACACCTACAGTAGATGCATTACGGCCTTAGTTTTATCACAGTTTCCGCATGCTTCGGAAATTAAAACAGGTGAAGTCGTTCATAGGTTAGCGCGTTTAGTAGCAGCGATGTTTTTTTTTTTATGTTAGGCATGTTATGTTTTATGATAGCCTAGGCCTCCTTCTGACATTCTATTCCATTCCATGGAACAAATTATATGAATCGTCCTTTGATGTTCGTTTGGTTTTCTCCTCAGTCGGCTCTCACTAAAGCTTATAGTAATACTTGTGGTTTGGAGCGCATACTTGGCTGCTTCCTTATTCAATAAATATATGCATATAAAATATTCCTCTCGCTTGCTCATCGTGGCAGCGAGGAAATATCTTATATACATATATTTGTTTAGTAACAGTCATCGCAGAGTCAAACAGCCGGCACATATTACCAAAAGGGCTGCACAACTAAACAAGCCCTGAGAATCCTCTGGAAAATGGACAATTTTTACCACATATATATTGTCAGGACCCACAGGACACAAGTCCCTGGCAGATAATCTAAAGGCTCACGCCGCTGCCCGGGATACCATTCTCCGGGCTATCCCACCGAGTTCTAGAGCCCCGGTAGACTTACACGATGACATCCCAAATGCACGCAGTGACATCCTGAGCCATTATAGATTGGGTAGGAGGACCTATTCACTGCCACATTCCAAGCTGATTAAAGAAAAGGCTTCCGCAAACTACAGACCGGCACATTCCCGCATGGTACCCTGCTGCATGTCATGCATCTTGCGAGTTACTCTTACAAGTGCGCCTTCTGCTCTGCGCCCAATGCCTTCTACCCCATGGTATGGGAGTGCGGGGCACAACCCATCGATACCACACATAACCGGACCAACCGCACAGCAGGGGGAGGCCCAGCTGACAAGTCCGAGCCCTGAAGACCAGCATTGTCTGCTGAGCAGGGACAAGCTATCGGCTCAGGCCCAAGGCGTCCTGGACCAGGGACGCCGACCTCCTCGAAAGACACCACCGTCTGCTCATTTCATAGAAATAAATTTTAGTTATCCACCCATAAAACATTAATGATCCGCAAAACTAACAGAAATAATTTGAAAACATTTTGAAAAACTGCTGGCTCTCCCGTAATCGAGAGTATGTGTAAACATGAAATTGCGCCCGGCAACGTAGATTGGTTGGAAATGATACTAGCCAAATTCTTAAAATGGGCGTTGTGCATGCTCAAAACGGCACACCCCACCCCACCACACCGCACCGAACCCCACCACGCCATACTGTGCACTGGTCCAGTGCAAAGTAAGAGGTGCGTTCTGTCGAAGATATTTTTACAGCGCTGGCATTCTTAGGGCACTGCACTCACTTTCGGAGGGCTTTCCATGTTTGCACCTCACCGTTTCCCGCTCACTGTGTCATTGGGTTATCGATGTTCAAATGGGTAGCACATCGGGTGGCTGTGTTGACAGAACAGGGCTCGAAAGCAGCCGTCCGAAAAATTGCTGATCATGTGGCAATGTGCACAAATGTACCGCCCTTCAACGAACCTTTTCTTGCCGACATTGGGTAATTGTATATGCTGGACTGTATAGGCACCGCGATTAAGTGAAACAGTACTTCGTATGTGCCATTCCGTCTGTGGCGTGCACTTCAACAAATTGTTTGATGCCAACTTGGATGACTGACAATGTGCCTGTAGACGTGCGCCGCACTTCAATGCGAGTCTTTGGCACCAACTTGGCTAACTAGGCATTTGACAATGTGAATTTACCGCTCCAGAGTGACAAAAATGGCTGTGGCTTAGCTAAGGTTAAGCCCAGGATGCGAAGCATACTAGCCTTCATTTTAACGCGACAGCGTTAAGGAGCTCGTGTCGCAGAAAAGCCGGTGTTGTCGGCGTCGGCTCAGGCGTGCGGCGCTTGCTCAGGCGCACATTTCGTTGTCGCGCAGAACGCTGCGTTGCTCGACTCTCACCGCGTCCGATGCGGGGCGCGTAGTCGCTGCGCCGTAGCAGAGCCACCTAGAAACAGTATCTGTAGCACGCCGCAACCTTCGCTTCTCATTCCAACGAGCAGCTCTGTCTCCAGGAGGCATCTCACCTCGTGAGTGTCTAGCAGAGGCAAGCGCAGCTGCTTATATACCGCCGCGACGCCGCGAGCGACGGCGCGAGTTGGAGCCCCGTTTCTCCTCTGTAGTGACATCACGGTGTCACGTGGTCAGCCTTGAAGGCGATGCCGCGAGCGACGGCGCGAGTTGGAGCCCCGTTTCTCCTCTGTCGTGACGTCACGGTGTCACGTGGTATTGAAGGCGACACCGCCGCACCTGAGGAGCTGGGTTGAGCTCTAGTAATATGCTTCGCATAAAAGCACGCTTTAAACTTTTCGCCCATGCTCAACAGAACCATAATAAAGTTGACACTCACTCACTCACTCAACAGAACCGAACGCACGTAGGAACGGTTCCTCAAGGACAGCAACCCGAAGCTTCAGCCGTCTATGCCACAAATGCACGGGTATTGTGTCGCTTTTCATTCAAACGCTCTCACGCCAACGCTTTAGCGGATTTCGTCATAAGTGCACTGGATATGTGCTACCCTAGCATTGCCACAACTACATTATTTCTGTCTTTCGGCAAGAGCGAAAGAGCAGTTCCGCTGCAGTACACAGATCGTGCCCTCACTCCTGCCGTGACTAGGAAGTGGCCGCACTTTCGCCCGCTATATCCTCGTCCTGAGTGCCCACTATGCAAGTCGCCAAACGTTGAAGCCGACATCCACCACCTGCTGTGGGTTTGCCCTGCTCTGAAACCGACGAGGCTCCGGCACCTCGCAGCAGCGGGACTCTCGCCGCATAATCTAAGCCATTACACTGCTTGGACGCAGGGACCGCATTATCGATCCCTCTTGGACTTCATTAGGTCAGCAAATCTATTTTCATTCATTTAATCATCCTTGTTCACCCCCATCCCATACCCTTGTATGCCCTGAGGCATTTATCCTCGCATTAAAAAAAAAAAAAAAAAAAAAAACCGTTTTCGACGGTATGACCTGGTGGCAAGCTTCCATTGAAGCTCTAACGTTACAAAACATGGCCGTTCATTGGCGTTACATAGGTCTTAGCGACAGCTGTGAGCACACGGAATATATATACGGCGGAACAAAGCATAAGCTGACACCACATGGGTTAAAAAAAAACAAGACAAGTGACCTTGTTTTAGCTGCCACAGTCACGAAATATATTTTGGTGGCCTGTCATTAGGGCAGTAGTTCCAAATGTGCCGCTATTCGACGCTACGGCCGCTTTGGGGATTTCGCGCACATAACGTTGTTGTCATTGCATATCCATTATGTGGGTCCTCAATAGCGAAATGCCAGCAGTACGGGCGCCGCAATCGCACCCAATGCATGGAGCATTGTTTCTTTACTGGCCAAAGAAGCCCTTGTGTGCTGAGTCCTCTACGGAACGTCGTACGCCTAGCCCGTCGGCTAGCACAGCTGCATGAAGGCATGCGGCTTACTGAACAGTAACTTCCTTTCTTAATTTTATTTGTTTCACCTCTCCGTATCCTATATTTATCTCTTCCTCTCTCACTCTTCTCTTCCTCTATCTGGGCATATATTATTATTTTTTTCGTGACAAAAAGTTTTGTCGTTCAATAGGCTACAATTGACTCGTTTCTTCATGCGGACACAGCTGCCGTCAAAGTTTAAACGGCCCGTACCCAACGGCTAGCTCTATAGCAAGCCGTCGCTGCGATATATATGGTATGCAGCCGCCAAGGAATTGTAAACAGAAATTTAACTCAAACCCTGTATCTTGTAGAGCATCTCGAGTTAATCCTTATTATGGGAAATATTTAATTGAAGGCGTATGAATGTCAAAATATGTTGCTTAGAGAGACGGCGAAGCAATCTTTTATTCAAGGACAGAGAGGTCGGCATGAGCTAATATTGTCACCCGTACATTATATTGCCTCTTGGAGGTGATTGCTTTTCACCAGATCATCACTATTACCAAGCATTGTTAGGTGCAAGGCTCAGTTACTCTATCCGAAGAAACCTTGAATGGTGTCACAGATACTACAGCGAAATGGGTTCGTCCAACAGGATCTCGTGCGCGATGAGAATAATGTTCTCGCACATTCTCGAATGTAATCATGTCTGAGCACTGGTTTCTAGGAAGCATTGGACGAAGAATCCCACGACCACGTGTTTCACAGTGCAGCCTCCTCTTTCTGCGGCTCCCGCAACTACAATATCAATATTCACGCCTTCGTGTCCGAGTGCACCGCCTCCGAGTGTCCGAGTGTCCGACGCCAGTGAATGCTAAGTGCACTAAAGTGCACTTAGCATCCACTCCCGTCGCACTCGCCTCACGAAAGGATGTAACTTACAGGGCTCTATCCTATCACTGATCTGCTCAAAGTGGCAATGGCCAAGCTCTCGCCTCTCCCCCAACGCACTACTTATGTGCACCACACCTTCTGCAATCACAACGTCACGCTATCAACTACCCAAAGGGTCCCAAGGAGATATTAGGATACACTCGAAGACAGTAACCTCAATTCACTGTTATCATCCGGTCGTGGTCATACCACATTCGTCGATCTATCAACGACATTCCTTTTAGTCATGTTATCGTAATTATGCTGTGGTGCAGTCACAGCATGATCAGAATAGACAGCCGTTGTCGCGCCACCGTCATCATTGCGTCGTTGTCAGACAGGGGTTATCATGCAGCCCTTGTAATACCTAGCTGGGCATCCTCGCATTTCCAGATTCTTCCTCCATTTGGTGTCACACCATCTTCGCCACACCATGTTCGCCATACATTTGTTGCAGTCTCATTATCGTCACGTTGTCGCCGTGGTCACGGTGTTGTCATTGCACCTTCGCATAATGTAATTATCGTCATCTCGTTGTTGCGATGCCATCGTCGTCAAACCGCCTTTGTCGTTCCATTGGCATAATTCCTTCCTTGTCACTGCATGGATACGGCGTCGGAGTTGCCCAGTCATCGTCTTGCTGCCATGCTCGTTAACGACCATGGCAAGCAAGTGCCATAGAAAAGTGAGGCGATATCGGCTTATGGTCAAAGCAACAAAAGTGTCCGAATTACCACTACTCGTGTTAAATTAACGGGCTTTTATTAATATGGTTTGTCGATATGTTGATCGACTGTCATTCGCATGAACGTGAACAGTCATCGTAAGATGAGTTCTACCGCCATTATTTCTTTTAACGGATAACGGTTAACGTCAGTTCTTTACCCGTGTGTTGTTACATATAATTTTATCTGAAGCGAGTAAACCTTGAGACTCGGCAATTGGGTTACCTTGTCTTTTCATGTCAGCGGGGTTTTCTTTTCACTTTAGGCGCGATTTTAAAAATGAACCCCTGCCAAGTTGTCCTTCAATTGGCAGTAAAAGAACTCCATACTGCTAGCACACACACAAAAAAAGATCAGCCCCCTCAAAAGAGCCCAGCCTAAAGCTGAATAACTCCCGAATGTTATGCATGAACCACATTCTTATTCCTGACTTCAATATCCAATTCAACGTCAAACGCACTCATCCAATTATTATTATCCAATGACACAAAATCAACGATATCACACACATGATACGTCGTATCGCCAACATCCGACCCCGCCAACTTTTAAAAGACTCCCTTGACATCGTACAATCTCTTAATATTCGCCGCATCACCCCCTCCCCATGCCACCTCCGTTACCGCAATCTAAACTGCGCCCAGACTACCCAAAGGAATGTCATCTTCAAGCTACCATACACGGACTCTTGCACCTAGGCTTGTAGAACACAATTGGCGAACCAGTTGAGCAACATTAGCAACAGTAAGATATAAACAGGCTGGCTATAATATACGCATATCAACAAGTAATAAATAGTATATATATATATATATATATATATATATATATATATATATATATATATATATATATATATATATATATATATATATATATATATATATATATATATATATATATATACGTCATCATGCTGTCATTGACTGTTCACGTGCAGAAGTGTCGCTTTTACCACTATGTGAATCACTGCCGACCAGCTCTCCTCACTTTGCCGACAAACTCACTGTTGATGCCGACACAACCGTACCTCCTGAGTCGTCGATGGCTGTTGTCTTGTCGTCTCATTCCGCATCTGACGCCACCGTAGTGTTCACGCCGTCCGATGTGTTTGCTCAACGCAAGGGCATTGTTCTTCCGTTTGCCGTGCTTACTGTAACCTCTGGCTCAACTGTGATGCTGGTCACCAACTACTACCAGTACCCGATCAGCCTACTGCGTGGAGAGACGGTAGGATACTTTCAAGCGGTCGACTACGTCGACGACTTCGATGTTCCTGCCGCCTCCCTCCGTCACCTTGACGCCATCGCTTCGGTCTCCGGCTCATCACCTTCAGTGGGTTTTGACAAGGCCATCGACCCTGCACTTTCCCCATCTCATCGCCGCCAACTTCTCGCTCTCCTTCACAAGTTTGTCTCTTCTTTCGACTGTCATCAGACGTCACTGGGCCGTGCCACCGGTGTTTCTCACATCATCGACACTGGTTCCCACTCCCCCTTGCGACAGCGCCCGTATCGTGTCTCTGCCGAAGAGCGCCGAATCATCACGGAGCACGTGGACGACATGCTCCAACGTAAAGTCATCCGTCCCTCTCAAAGTCCTTGGTCTTCACCTGTCGTATTGGTGAGGAAAAAAGATGGCTCCATTCGCTTTTGTGTCGACTACAGACGCCTAAACAAGATAACGAGGAAAGACGTTTATCCTCTGCCTCGAATCGATGACGCTCTCGACTGTTTACAAGGCGCAGAATACTTCAGTTCCTTGGATCTGCGCTACGGGTACTGGCAAGTTCCCATGGCCAAGCCTGACCGTCCGAAAACCGCATTCGTTACACCCGATGGCCTCTACGAATTTAACGTCATGCCCTTCGGGTTGTGCAACGCGCCTGCTACTTTTGAGCGTATGATCGACACCATCCTTCGTGGCCACAAATGGAAGACCTGTTTATGTTACCTCGACGACATCGTCGTCTTCTCAACCGATTTTCCGACGCACCTCGCTCGCCTGCATGACATTCTGACCTGTCTCGCCTCTGCCGGTCTACAGCTTAACCTCAAAAAGTGCCGCTTTGCTGCAAGCAAGCTAACCATATTGGGTCACGTTATCTCAAAAGACGGCGTCCTCCCGGATCCAGACAAGCTCCGCGCAGTTGCAGAGTTCCCAAGGCCCACGTCTATCAAAACCCTCCGAAGTTTTATTGGCTTATGTTCTTATTTTCGTCGCTTCGTACGCAATTTCGCATCCATCATGGCGCCTTTGACAAGTTTACTTTCCGCCAGTAACGGCATAGCAGCATGGTCACCTGAATGTGATGCAGCATTTCAGCAATTGCGCCACTTGTTGACCTCACCACCGATTCTTCGCCACTACGACCCTGATGCTCCCACGGAAGTCCATACTGACGCCAGCGGAGTTGGCCTTGGCGCGGTTTTAGCGCAACGGAAAGCTGGCTATGATGAATACGTCGTCGCTTATGCGAGCCGTACTCTAAAGAAAGCAGAATTAAATTACTCCGTCACAGAAAAGGAGTGTCTAGCGATCATCTGGGCATTAAGCAAGTTTCGCCCATACCTTTACGGCCGTTCTTTCGCCGTTGTTACTGACCACCATGCCCTTTGTTGGCTTTCTTCCTTGAAAGACCCGTCTGGACGCTTGGGACGTTGGGCGCTTCGCTTGCAAGAGTACGACATCCGCGTCATGTACCGCTCTGGTCGCAAGCACTCCGACGCTGATGCGCTCTCTCGCTCCCCACTGACGCCTGATTTGGCGTCGTTGTCAGCTTCCTCGTCCACCCTGTCACCGTTCACCATCCCTGACATGCTCACAGAGCAGCGCAAGGACCCATCCCTTGCAATGTTACTCGACTACCTTGCTGCTCCGTCTGATGTCCCTTCGACACGAGCACTGCGTCGCCAAGCAACCCACTTCTCAGTGCGGGACAACATTCTATATCGCCGAAACTACATGCCCGACGGACGCAAATGGCTCCTCGCTATACCTCGTCATATGCGCTCTGACGTCTGCGCGTCTTTTCACGCTGACCCCCTAAGCGCTCATGCCGGCGTCCTCAAAACTTACACAAGGTTGCGTCAGCGCTATTATTGGAGAGGCATGTACAACTTTGTGCAAAAGTACATTCAGTCTTGCACTACATGCCAACAAAGCAAAACACCTACACAGCGTTTCACAGGACCGTTGCAGCCGCTGCCATGCCCGTCTCGTCCGTTCGACCGCGTCGGCATCGACCTCTACGGCCCGTTTCCATGCAGCGGGCGTGGAAATCGGTGGATTATTGTCGGCGTAGATCACCTTACTCGCTACGCTGAGACTGCAGCACTGCCAGCAGCGACCGCCCGTGACGTTGGTTTTTTCATCCTTCGCAATTTTGTCCTTCGCCACGGTGCTCCCCGAGAATTACTGAGTGACAGGGGCGCGTCTGCTTCATTACAATATATATATATATATATATATATATATATATATATATATATATATATATATATATATATATATATATATATATATATATATATATATATATATATATATATATATATATTATCTTGTAGTAGTCTATAGGACCGTGTAGCACTCGGGGTGTTTCTGATGCTTCGGTATCTTCTCGTGCAACTGCCGATCGGATCACGTCACGAGCCTCAAGGCGCTAACTTGCTCTCGCAAAAGGGTGCTCTATGCCCCTTGTCGAAGCATGCGTCCGTGTCATAACGGCTTCAATATCAGGCTTGTGTGCTAGAGGTGCTGTGTTCGAGTTTTGGTCTTGGACAATTTTATTTACGATGATTTTATTATTAATAACGGATACCTTGTTGAAAATACCGAGATTGCAAAGTCAGAAAGCCGTTTGAAGTCAAAAGGAGTGAAGTTTAGGTTAAATTATGGTACTAACCATCATTTACCGATGCTGGCTCAATGGATTTGCTTGCAACTCCCGCAGATACACTAGCGCCACAGTTCCCCCTAGTAATTATGGTATAAAACTCCATGCTTGAAACGGTAAACTCGTAAACTACTGTACCATCGCTGTAGCGTTCCTAGATGACGTCACCATCCTGTTAAACGCCTTCGTAGTTGGAGGCCAGATACGTGCGCAAAATGCCTCAAACTCGCCAAGAAAGCTTCGGTTTAAAAATTGCGACAGAAACTCCCCACCGGGGAATCGTCCTATATTGCGTACCATTCTTTGGAATAGTTACTTACGAAGCCAATGGACTTTAAGGCGAGACTGCCGTATTTAAAGAGATGAGCAAGTTCAAAGAATATCCCGCTAACTATGATGATCTCTAAAGTAAGACTGTTTTTAACACAAGTCTTCAGTTTCGTAAATGAAGAAAAGATATGTTGTAGCGCTGCTATCATTTAACCACCATTGCAATGAAAGTAAGTGCATGTTTCTGCCTGATATTCGTGCGAGTGACTTGAGACCTTCTTGTGGCTTTCTTTATTACGCTTTATCTCACCTTCATTGCGCTGAATTTCACAGGCGAGACTGCGAAACTTAAATATGCATCTGCCATCTGGAGCCCGCACCAAACATATCTTATCACCTCACTTGAATCTGTTCAGAACCGCGCTACTAGACTCATTCGCTCACAATATTCATATGGTGTCAGTAATTCCGCACTCACTTAAAACACAATCCGGACTAACACTACTATCTAATCGCCGGCGCATTGCTAGTCTTGAGCGCTATCACAAGTTCTTTTTCAGTACCTTTCGTCATGCGCCATAGATCGTTCCTGCGGCACGCATCTCTCACCGCACCAGTCATCCGCAGCAAGTCGCACGCCCGCGTGCCCGAACCACTCATTTTTCCGCCTCGTTCATTCCTCGAGCAGCTAAAGACTGGAACGGCCTTCCTGCTGACATTGTTAGCATCACTTGCCTGTCTCTATTCCTACAGCGTGTGATTGATCACTCTGAATATAACTAATGAAGCGTACCAAATGTGGAACTTATGTTAAACCCACCCCTTATGTAATACCCCCTCCGGGGGTCTTTAAGGACTATAAACTGAACTGAACTGAGCAGTCTATACTTGTGTAACTGCAGAAGACCCTATAAACACACATCATCGCTACTAATTGCAGCGGTTCAGCGGGTCGAGGAAGCCAAGTCATAACGTGCTCAATTGTCCGCAGAAATTCATAAGGATGTTCTAAGTCGCTTTTCAAAGCATGCGTCCGTGGCTTAATGGCTTCCATATCGGGCTTCTGTACTCGAGGTCCTTTGTCAGAATTCTGCCATCGAAAAATTGTGGTGGCGTTTATTTGATTATTATTAAAACAGTACTGTGCTTAAAACGATGAATTCACAAAGTCATGAATCCGTTCGAAGCCAGAAGGATGAGGTTTAGGCAAATTCATGTACTAACCATCGTTGACATTGGCTGAACCACCCCGCTGGGAGCACCCGTCGACAACAGCGCCATAGTTCACTCTGTAATTACTGTGTGAAACTCTATGGCTCGGGCTTTGGACGAATGCGTAATGCGTAATGGCCGCTAGTCGAGGCAAAAAAAGAAAAAAAAGGAGGCTGACGATGTTCCCAGCGAAGCTCACCCTGAGGCAGCGTGTCGAGATGCCGTTTCAATTCCTCCCACATTGAATCCCTTCAAAAGGTATTGCGAAGAAGCGCGCACTGGATGACCATTTACAACTTCCGGTGTGTCGAAATTTGAATTGGGTCTTGGTGAGGGGTCTTTTAAACTAGACGCTAACTGCCGACAGAGGCAATAGAACGCGCAATTACTTCTACTCAATCGGAATAAAATGCTGGACAGACCCATCACCTGAATAAAAAAATTGCTTCCGGGCCTTTAGCGCACAATTTATCTCTAATTTACTCTTCGATAGTAAGTGCGCGCTCCCTTTATCAGTATATCATTCATACTGTAGACGAGTAAAAAATAGACTGCTGGACAATAATACGAGCTCAGGAAACTATAAAATTCCATAAGTTCTATGAATTCTTGATGCATAAGTATGTGCAGTTGCGTGTCTGAGCACGCAATATGTTTTTTTTTTGTAACAATGCCTCCCGTTGAAATATGAATGCGCGCAGTTTTCTCCAGGGTTCACGTTATATGTCACCATATCACACAAAAAAAGCACTCGCTCGTTCTTAAAAAGTAAAAAAAAAGCGCAAACAAAAGGCCGGGACATGAAAATCCCATTTCGGTTTCATCCATCGCTTCTCTCAGTCACGCATATACGTACGGAAACTAAACTTCGGATTGAAAAGAGAAATATAGCTGTTCAAGTTTCCCAGTAGTATTTTTCCGCTGTCGTTGTAGCTTTCGTTTTTCACAGAGTGGAGCAGTTTGAAGCAGCGCTCCCAAGTTTGGCACTTGGCGCACGTCTCCCTTCAGTCTCAGTGACTTTAGAGGGCGGGGGGGGGGGGGGGGTGAATTCTTCAGACTGCAGAATTTAGCGAAAACATTTCAAAAGACGCATTTCGCACAACCAACCGCACTTTTTATCGCCGTCCAATGGACAGGGACGAGGAATCGTGGCTGAACAGATACACGCAGAAAACGCTAATACACTTAGGTATACTGGCGTTCTTTTTAGAGTTGTAAAAATGATGTCCATTGAAATCTAGAAGAGCGCTATGCGAACCAACTACCTCCCAAACTACCCCAGCCTCACTTTCTATCTATTTCCCAGTGTGTTAGTCTGGACGCGCCCATGTGTGTGTGTCTGTGCGTGCATGCGTGAGTACATGCATGCGCACACACAGGGACATTTCCTGCTGCTGTTCCTCGTTGCATAAGCGTACTTCGAAATGCTTTTAGAGACGTGCGCTCGACGCTCACAAGGAGTGATGATCGGAGTTTGCGAGGTGCAAACATCGCCTTCTCACCCCTCCACAAAAAGAAAAATAAGCAGGCCGCGCTATGTGCCGAAGTGAGCCCATTTCGTTGTCTCATTGTTTGACTGGCTTTTAAGCGTGACAAATGGCCCCATGAGACATTTGCGCGAATGGCCTGAAGTACGCAGAATCTTTCTCGTTAAACCATTCTTTCACACTCGGAATTTTCTTTTGTTAGCCTTCTTTTGTCTGGTTTGCTATTATCGGTCGCAGTTTCGCAATGTTGTTAATGTTCGGCGCTATTGAATATCTTGCGGTGAAATTAATGGACAATGGTCTGACGCTTTCCTTTATAACTACGGCAGTAATGTTGGAGCTTTGATGACGCAAATAACATGGGAGAAAAAAATATAGCACGCCTGTTTAGAAGGAAAAAGAAAATGCATTAGGAAAAATGTTATATGGTGGAATGTGCTAACCGCTAACACCATTGTAGTTGAAATCCGTTCGTATATGCTGTTTTCCGTTGACCAGTTTACCTTGGCTAACAACATGCCCGATATCTGGCTTTTTCTTGCTTCTTGGCGCTCATATTAATTTGGACCAGAAATTTCTGCTCCCGTGGCCAGAAATAGTAAGCGTAAGCTGAGACCTCATTTTTGCTTCTCCTATGACAGCTGTTCCCAGCTAGGTCTTGTACCTGCTAAAGTTGCGCAGATCTCCGAGTACTTTTCGTTGTGTTGTAACACGTCTTGCCGACGTCACAACGGAAATTTCTTTGTCGTACTATTGTTTTGTCGTCGCAACGTTCCGGTCTGTCACAGCGGCATCAACTTTCGCCATAAACCACATGCTCTTTGATACCAAAGCCTTATGTGTTGTTACGACAAGAGGACACATATAGGAAAAGACACTTTCGCCAACACAAATGTTCGAACCTTCAGACATTCTCTGTCATATATTTTTTTAACTGGGGCCTGTCCATCGTGCTTCTAAAAACTGGGGCTGTACCATTTCAGAACCAGATGCTGGTTTGCCGCAACAAAAATTGGTTCATGTCGCAGCCACTATTTGCCCCCCTTTGTTTCATCTATCCAAGATACATGACAGGCGCGATGAGTGCTGCCTTCAGCAACAGCTGCGTCTCAGTGATCAATCCAGAAGCATGTGAAAGGAAACGCGATGTTTCTAGAAAATGCTTGCCTTGCCTTAAGCGCTCGAAAGGCGGAGTAGTTCTTTGATATCCACTTTCCAGTTATTGTTAAGTTTTTGTAGTTTTCTTCAGCTTATACATTTCGCTCACAATTTTCTTCGGTAGAAGATGTGGGACGACGTCGCTTCATGTCAGCTTTGAGAATGTGTTTTTGCTTGGAACTCGCAATTTTTTTTCACCCACTCTGCTCATTGTGGCGAAAATCGTATCAATTTATTGATAGAGTAAATTCGTGAACTGTTTTATTTTGTGCGAGTTATGAACAAAACCTAAACCAGAAACATTGTGCTTTAATGCCACCGTGAGTCTTCGTTCCTGTTACCAACTTCAAAAAGTATTTGCTTATGGTTCTGTAACTGCTGTCGACCATGCACGTTATGATACGTTGAAAGTGATAGAACAAAGGATGTCACTAAAACAGAGGTTTCGACAATGTCACCTGGTCGAAACACCAGCTTCAGTGACATTTCTTTTTATATAGCTCTTAATGACTTGAAGCGATCCTTCTTCCGGTGAATCTCCCCCTGGGCATCTCAAAATACCTTGTGATAGTTCGTTTTTACATGGGTCGATCCTTATTAGCTTCATTGTTAAACACGCTATACATGGACTTTTCGTGGTTACTTGTCTTTAAACTATACTATTTCATCCTACTTATAAGCTGGGCCTCCACCTCTTGGGTATGTTATCTTGACACACATAAACATAATAAAGCCAGGTTTTTTGTATTGTTTAGAATCGTCTCAAGTCTATCACAAAGCAATGTGAATCTTCTCAACAACGAGATATTATAAAAATACAGTTTTATTTAAAAAAAAACGAAGCTGTTCCTGAGGTATTGAGAAAATACGGCTGCTATATCATCTCGTTTATGTATGTTGTGGAGACACAGTCCTGTCATAAAGATAAGATTTTTTTCGTACATTAATCAGCGGAATATTGCACCCTGAAGTATGACATACACAACTGCGGTTACGTGGAAGCCACTAAAGCTTTAATTTATATAGGAAATCGTATCATTAGGGTTTAAATGTACCTGTTGACTTTAATTACATTCTATCAATTACATGCTCCCTGGTTACATATGACCTTCTATATGTACGAAATTTTGTACACTTGCTTCTTATTTCGAACTTTTGTAACCACGCACCGTAGTACAGATACTAAAGTAACGCAACCACCACCTTGGCGCTGTCAACACGCAGGGCTACAACTGCGCGTGCTTTGTGGAATGTTTGACATGGCGTGTTAGTTTAATGGCTGGTCGTTGCGACGGTGACATCGAGGTTCCGGCCGCAATCCCAGCCGGGGCAACCGCAATGCCAGAACGCCTTCATACATTGATCGCGAGGTACGATAAAGAACCACAGGTGGTCAAAATAATGCGCCGTTCCCACTACGACGTGCATCGTGATAACATTGTGGTTTTGGCGCATAAAATCACCGAATTTAAGATAACTTTGAATGCAAAAGCATTATGTGCCCCTTTACCGGACAATCCGTCGTAGTCGGCGTGATCGGAATGTGGTGCAAAAAATGGCCGACGGCGCAAAGATAAAAACACGTTAAAGAATGCTAGGACTGAGGTGAAATTTCTAGAAAAAAGAAAGCTTTGAAAAGGAAACTTTGATACAACACGGTCTGGGTTGGAATCGAACTCGGCCCTCCAGGTGCGAGGCGAGAGTGCTTCCCACAACGCCACGTTGGCTCCAGGGTTCTGGCTGGCTAGAAAAGTGCCTAGTGCCTGCGTCATGGCACACGTCATGACGCAGCCATCTGGCTACACTAAAGGTGTGGCCTAGTGCCTGCGTCATTGGGCGCCCGACGGACCAGCCAATGGGGGGGAGGTGGCGCCACGTCATGAGTGTATAACATGAGCGTGTTCATGACGTTCCGAGGTTTACGAACAGGTATAATGCTTTCGCATTCCTACAAGTAAATAGTCTTGTGTCTCTGGCGAATTTCTCGCGTGTAATGCGGTCGTAGTGCATGTATCTCCCTTCCATAGCCTTTAAATTATGGCGTTTTTTTGTATGCTGATGTTGCGTCATTCTTTTCTTTAGCTATTTGCCGGTATTCGTTTGACCGATGCGTGCAGAATGCCCCTGCACAGAGTTTTCCATGGTGTCGCTTGCGTGACCGAACTGGCGCATTTCGAAATACGAAAATCATAGAAATGCATAGGTAAAGCACGGGATCCCTATTGTAGAGTGAATTTATTTATTTTTTGTTTCCTTGGCAATTGGTTTTCATCTTCATAGTTTTTCTCCCGCAGCAAGCACAGGCGTATGTTTTACTCTCCATTCGATTGTTGAGCTGCCATTCGGAAACTTATCGCCAGTAAGCGATGCGCCCTGCGTTTTCTACAAAAGCCAGACCGCATGCTGTCTGGATATCGGCATGTCTGGTATTTCAAAAAGCTGCCACGCCTGCCGCATTCGCGTCTTTCTTCAAACAGCACAGATAAAACTGTGCGCGTGAGTGTGTGTGGGTGCTTTCGTAAGTTATTGTTTCACTTTTCTTCATCCTAGGCATCAGGCTCGCACATTTTTTTGTTGTTTCGAAAGAAAGATCGGCATGTTTTTATTCCAGTGCACCTCAACCATCGTTGTTTGTCTACTCCCGAGTGCATACAGGACCGCGTTTAAACAGGTCCTTTACACAAGGACCAATGCGTGGAAATAAAAGATTTTTGAGAATTCGACTATTCGCGGTGTTTCGGATAAAGCTTCCTTTTATGTTCTGCGGGCCTATGCCCAAAGGGAATTCGTCCGGAACAAACACAAAATCTTAGAGAAGGGACGAGAGAAGGAGAAAAGAAGTGTACTCAATAGAAGCGAACAAAAATAATTTCCGTTCTTCTTCTTGTGCTTTCATGCTGCCGCGTGATTCTTGGTGTAACCAAAGATCAGGTGATGTCATGAGATTGGGTTACATACATGTATATGATTGAAGTAGGTAAAGGCAAGGCGCAGAAGACCAGGACTTAGGAAGAAGAACACAAATGACACAAAGAACACAAATGGTCTTCTGCGCCTTGCCTTTACCTACTTCAAGCATGAACCAACTAGCCCAAGCAAGAGTTTTACTTGGCGTATACGATGCAGGCAGCTGGAGCGAAACTGAGGTATTTAGACCTCACTGCAAGAGTAAGCATTCTTTCGTCACTTGACATGAGATAGGCAGAACATTTAATTCTTAGGTTTTATACCTGCTAATGTAAATATTTATTTTATATAGATCCAGCAGCCGTAGCCGCAACAATTAAGACACAAAATTCTGCTGTTTTATTCCCATAATATTTAAAAAAAGAAAGAAAAATGGCTGTGGCTTAGGTAAGGTTAAGCCCAGGATGCGAAGCATACTAGCCTTTATTTTAGTTGTTGAACCACTGTTTAGCTTGGTGAACTGCTGTTGCTTGGCTATATTTGGTTCGGCTAGACGAAGAAACAACTCATGCGTTGCTCTGCTTCGCCTTGGACGCCCCGCATTGGACGCGGTGAGCGTCGAGCAGCGCAGCGTTCGGCGCGGCAACGAAATGTGCGCCTGAGCAAGCGACGCACGCCTGAGCCTTAGAAACAGCTCGTTTATAAGGCAACACCGCATTCACTAGTGGCGCTTTTGTACCGCTTTGAAGCATCGTACTCGTGGCTCAGTGGTAGCGTCTCCGTCTCACACTCTGGAGACCCTGGTTCGATTCCCACCCAGCCCATCTTGCAAGAGTTGAGCCAAAGCCACTTCTCCTCTGTCGTGACGTCACGGTGTCACGTGGTATTCAAGGCGACACCGCCGCGCCTGAGGAGCTGGGTTGAGCCCTCGTAATATGCTTCGCATAAAAGAACCAATAATCATGCCTGTGGTAGCTGGAACAAAACATGGCCTGAGCGAACATTACAAAGTATCGCAGTAATGTAATATGCGCGAGTACTGTAGTAGCGCTTATTGAATAACTGAATTTGAATATACCAAAGCTACCATAGATGAGGAACGCTATGTCGCACCACGAAAACATTGATACAGCAGGTTCTGTTAACAATAACAACAGCCACAATCCTAAACCACAATCGATATCAACGCTCTGCTGTATGTATGTATGGTTCCTTGCTGCGTTTGTATACATTTTACCACAGGTTAGAAATTTTTAGTAATTCGTGATAAAAAGTAACTTGCAGGTAGGACTGGCTCAAAAAGGTGTAACATTCTTTCTTAGCATGTTCCACTATAATTTTACTCGGTTCAAAGGACAGCACTCTGTTGGCATCATGCAGATGGCAGCTTAAGATATACGATGTGACACGACCAATGTCATCAACCGTTCCAATTTAACAGAGGTCTCAATGGACGTTCTCCTCTTGGGTGACTGCTACTTAGAGATTTCTGTGAGAGGCCTCAGTTGAATTCATCCGATTTCACAAGTGCACGCCTTCGTACCTCGGACCCTAATTTACAACTCCGTATTCCGCCGGAGCTTCCACGACGTGACTGCACCCTTCTAGTAAGTCTATGGCTTGGGGTAGCATTTTCTAATGCGTACTCTATTCTTATCGGAATGTCCAACAGCCCACTTTGTGACTTTTGCGGGGGCAATGAAACAATCACGCACCTTCTTTGTCAGTGCTCTCGTTTCAACCCGCAAAGAGCAGTCCTCTCAACCACCTTAGACAAACTGGACAAGCGCCCAATGACAGAAAACAAGATCCTTGGAAACTGGCCTACGCGAACATCAGAGCGATCGGCTATGAAGGCGCTGCTGCGGTATTTAAAAGACACTAGACTTTCTTACAGATTGTCACTTCACTGTGTGACGCAGGATTGTACGGTGACACTGCATAACACTAGAAACGCCTTTGCGGGCTGCGTGACAGTGCCCACCGAAACAGTTATGTGTACGTGCGTGCGTGTGTAGCTTTTTGTTTATTTCTTAATTAAAAAAAATCCTTCTCTCTCTCACCTATCGCATCCCCTTGCCCCTCCCCCAGTACAGGGTAGCAAACCGGAGATAATCTCTGCTTAACCTCCCTGTCTTTCCTTTGTCCTTCTCTCTCTCTCTCTCTCTGTGAGAGGCGCAATTCATAGAGAGCTTTCGCGAAATCACCATCAGAATCGAGACGGAAATGAAAGAGCCAGAGCAACAACGTTAACAGTGTAGAAACGAAAACGCTATAAAGAGCCCAGAAGATATAGAACGGGCAGCTGGAAGTCAATGTTGCGTGACGTGAAGCTCCTTTCACTTAACGAGTTAGGAGCAGCAGTGGATCACATGAGCACAACATCGTCGCCTGTAGCTGTATGCTGTCCGCGCCACTTGGACGAAGGCGACGTGTGACGCTTGTCGAGAGAAGAATGATGATTTGCAGATGTTTGGTCAGAGAAGTGCGACACGTGCCTAATGCATTAAAGGCTTTATGCTCCTTGTGTCATTGTGGCACATTCATCACCATCGAAGGGCAAGGAAACGGCGCATACCTAGTGTGGCACATAGTCACTCGCAAATACCCAACATTGAAGTCGCCCCTTTTGGGCGCATCCCCTGGTGACGCATCCTATATTATCCAAGTTGTCTTTTTTAACGAGGCAGCAGGCACCAGTGAGTTGTCCATTCGTGCAGATATGCGGTTGCCCAGGTGGTCGACTCGGAAAAACTGCATCCGGCACGTTCCCAATGCCCCAAGTTGTCTAAAGATTTTCACAAATATATGCAGTGAGGAAATGACAACGAGCTCCAAAACTGGGGTGAAGATGCGAAGAAAGCTTCGCTTTAAAACGCTGCAGGTTCAATTTTCTTCGAGGTGCCCGCGCAGTGTCGACTGGGGGTGATGCTCGAAAATAGCGCTCATTACGAGAGCAGATGCATGACACATTTGCAGTCACTGCGTCAGGGTCGGCATAATGTAAAACTATTCCAATCTGTCTTTTTTTACAAATCGGCAAATGACCTCCCATGATAGGCCAAATGTTCCAGGCTCTCGGCATATGGGCATGGCGCCCGCCCACATGGACTGGACTCGAACCATTAACTGGGGGCCCGCAAGTACTAGAGGAGGTGCCATTTCTTTCAGCTATTTATACATCTGTACATCGGTAGAGCATGGCTATATAGGCCAGATATATCATCGCCTGTAGGCAGCCGCCATGATTTTGTTGTGATGACGATGGTTAGGAGACTGCGGGAACGGAATGGGCAGCAGCGGGCCGCAGCGAGTTTGTGGTTGTCACTTGCATGTGACATCTGGTTGTAAAAGCACTGCACCTTTCTTGTCTTTCAATGCCAGTGATTGTGTCTTCCTTAGTGTGATTACACTGAAGCGATAAATTAGCGAGAACAGCCTATGACACCGTCTGCCTCCCTGCAGCTACAACGCTGTGCAGTTGGCCGCGCGCTTTTTACAGCGAAGCCGCTTGTGACCAGAATCCCGGGATTTCTTCCCCACCGCCACTATAAAGTCCAGTAATCGCAGCGGGAGGAAAGCGCTGCATGCGGCGCCGGGTTTCTTGCAGCACCACCAGATGGCACTCGCCTCCGCGTATCCGCAGCAGCGCCAGCCATGCGGAAGAAAGGAAAAATAAATAAATAAAAGAACCAGAAAGCGCGCCTTCGAGCACAGCGCTCAACGTCGGTGTTTGCAGGTAAATAGTACGGTTGCATAAGCCGAAGTACCCGGGAAGCGGCAACTGCAGCCTACGTAGTAACGGAGTGACGTACCAACACTTTCATATGTAAAAGGAGAACCCGCGTATCAAATGAGTTGATTTGGGTACGGAAAGCCCAATGGAAAGCCACACATACTTGCATAGTTAAGACTTTCGACGATCGCGATTCGCGATTCGACGATCGCGAAAAAGAGAGCGCGAGGAAGAAAGGAGAGGAGGAGGACATGGGCGAAAGCGTGAGAAGCGTACTGCCGTGCAAAACGGGCCTTTGCAGCTACAATGGCTATGAGATGGCGCCATAATAGCGCGCTTCGTATGTTGACCGATGACGCCACCAATACCATACGTGAAAACAAAGCGCTGCGTGAGTGGAGGTCTGTCAGCACCGGCTGCTGTGCATTGCGCTCACACGTCACCTAGGCGTTGCTACTCGAAATCTCTCTATTAGCGAGGCAGTCGCATCCACCTCACTCCGTTTGCAACGTGCCGCTCCAGACAGATTGTCCGCGCCTATCGCTAAATATATCACGCGGTGCCGCCATACGTTGTGCTGCGTTTTAACGCGACAGCGCTAAGGGCTCCGTGTCACAGAAAATCCGGTGTCGGCGCCTCTCAGCTTATGAAGACAGTTTATGAAGTCACGAAGCAACTTGAACCCAGAAGGACAAACTTTCGTACAAATATAAGTTCTAACCTTCGCCCCCTTGCTATCTGAACCACCCCACCTTCAGCTCCTGTATGCCAGAGTCCCCTCTTGCAATTATTGTATAAAAGTGTATAGATTGGGCTTTGGACGGATGTCTATCAATACCTGGCGGCTTTCTGACAAAATATCGCATCGGAGGTTCGTGGGCCCACTAGTAAGTCGCAGTGCGCGTACATAAGTTTGCGTATTCATCTGTACAAGCTTAGATGGCGCCAAGGGTTTCTTGGGACAGCGAAACCGTAAGTACGAACGGAATGGCACAGAAAATTTTTGCTTTGCAACAAAAGGCACATTGGAACAACCTTTCCGTGTGAGAACATATGAGAAATACGTACTCCAAGCAGGTGGAGAATCTTCATGAGAAACAGAAGTTCTTTTTTTATTCCATCATGTGCTGCAATCGATGGGCTTGCAGTGAAAAGAACAGTCACCTTTGCCTGTACATGGATTGACAGTCGTGCCAGAACATCTACATGATCGCACATTCTATAGGTCACTTCTAACATGGTAGTTCAACATCTGCGCTAAATACACAAAACAACGCTGGAAATCTGGATTTACGCTCTGTTAGACTCACCTCAGGCATTAAATCACAAACGTTTCCATGGAACATTTGCTCACAAAGCACCACAAACCATGCGATGAGTCCTTATCATTAATGGTGGCTACTTGTTGGCGAAGGCAGCACTTACTGAGAAGTCTTGTCAACGATTGGCTGAATGGAAAAACTTAAATATGGTCCTTTAGGTTGCGCTAGCTTCCTCGCACGAAGCTCCCACGTTGGCACCGAATGGCCAAGCCTTTCGGTCGCTAAGCAAGCGCGTAGGACTACCCATATCTGTTCTTCGATTGTGAGACTGCGTAGAGCTGCGTCCCACCGCTCTTCGGTGTTGTCTTTGTTGCTGCGTAACGCGGACCAACGCCAGAGCATATGTCTAAGATCTATGGTGTCGTTACATTTATTACATGTTGCAGGTGTAGAGAAGTCCGGATAGCTATTGTTGATTAGAAGCGCGTTCGGATAGGCTAGCGCAATGGCCTGAGCTTGGTTTAGTTTGCTGTGCGAAGGGGGGAAGACCATGCGTTCTAGGTAGACGTGCTTGGTTAGCTCGTTGTACGTGAGGAGGTTGTCCCTGCAATCTGGAACCTCAGAGTCTTCTTGCCTTGCGGTTGCACGGTTGGCAAGGCATCGTGCAACATTGTAGGTGGATTCGTTGAGGTTTACGGGAGCGCTGGTGGTTTCCGTCATATGGGCAGAAAACCAGATGTTCTTGTGAGGTTTGCCGACCGTTCCATCGAGGATTGGCAGGGCCTGTCTCGAGATGACTTCTTTGGCAAATGCTCGGACAGTTCCCCTAGAATCACTGTTGATCCTGCTACTCTTTCGGTCTAAAAGTGCCAATGCGATGGCTACCTGTTCTGCAATTTCTGGTTGTATGGTGAACGTGGAAGCCGAGTCGACGACTTCACCATTGCCGTACAGAAGAATCACTGTGAAGGCTTGTCTATTTGACATGAAAAACTGCGTAGACGAGCCAGCTTTCTTCAGCCTGATCTTTAGCTTTGTGTATTAGGGCTTTGGCTATGGCTTGCCTTCTGGCCACTTTATGGATGGGGTGACCATTTCTTGGAACAGGCATGACTGTGATATTCTTCCGCAGATCTTTGGGAATTTCTTTATGGTTATTAAGTAGCGCTGTAATTTGTATACCAATCCGTTTGAGGATGTGTCTTCCTGATCGCGTGATGTAGAGTCTAATAAACTGGGCTCTTTCAGGTGCCTCAGCTATTTACTCCACTGTAAAGTGCTGCCCTAGTTGCATGAGTCTTTCAGTTTCCGTGTACATAGGTAGCCCAAGAGCTACCTTGAGTCCATCCCTCATAATCCATCGAGTTTCTCTCCTTGGGATCTCTGCCACTCGTGCACGGCTGCTACGTAGGCGAAGTCACATAGCGCAAAGGCGTGTTACGCATCAAAAACGAAAACCCACAGGAGCGAGCTTGCTGGGCACGAAATATTTTGTATTTAAAACCTCTTGATGCTGTTGTCGTTTCTCAGGCGTCGCAGAAAACTTGTGCAGCGAACACAGAAGCTCTTTTTGTCTCCGCGAACGCCGCAGGACTCTGGCAAGAATGGCTTCCCCTCTAGCTGGCTGTCATTGCAGCCAACGAAGGCACAGTGCCACCGCGACAAATAAGCCTTGTACATCCCACTCAACAGGTGCAATAAGAACATCTCTTAACCAAAGAGTTCTGCAGATGCACTAGGAACACGTCTAACAACACAACATGCGAACACGTACCCCAGGTGCATCCTTTTTCTCCAGCCTCCCACAGCCCTCACCAGAAGGCAGCATATGCTGTTGAGAACAGCAGCGGGGCTGATACTCGCGCTACGAGGCAATGAAAAGTCTGTTCTGTTAAATCCATAAAAAATACTAATTGACTCAACGTATCAAGTATCTAGAGATTTCTCAGCGGCAAAACGACACACATTCGAAAAACGCCTTAAAATGTGTGACGTCACACTGACATGCTGAAGCTTCGCGGCTGAATGGGAGTAATATCAAAGCCCAGTGTTTACTGTCACCTCTAGCAATCGACCTTTTCTAATCAAACAGTGACTTCAATGAATACATTGTCAGTGGAAATTGGTTTAGGCTTGGTCTCTAGTGCCCGTTTAATGTTGACGCTGGCTGCCCCTTTGCCTACGCAATGCTAGCGTCCGAGATCTCGATAGAAAAGAACAGATATATTCATTAGTTTGCCTTACACCATCTCCCCATTTCTTTTCGTTTACGAGCAATGATAATGACGATGACACCACCACCACAACAACAAAATAATAACAAGAAGCAACAAGCAACGAAGTCGTGATTCTCCGCCATCTGAAAAAGCTCAGAAAATTCTATTCCGTGCTATCGTGTTGTCTCAAAGCAAGTGGACTCTTTCTTCCGTCTTCCCTTTGTCTCTCTTTCCTTGTTCATACGTGGTTATTGGTTTACCCTTGTTCGGCCTCCTTTACCAGCCCTGCGGAGTTATACATCGCCTCTCACGAAATCCGCGCGGTGAATAAAAGCAATGGGTCGCGTCTACCTAACAAAATAAACGGAAAACCGGAAGAAGGGCTCCGCCATTGACCGCCCCTAAAAGCTCTGTGCGCGACTGTGGCTGAATAGAAGATGCTTGACTTAATGAGCAGAGCAGAATAGATGGCTGCCCCGGCCTTCTGTGGAACAGGCAGCCAGCTGTCGTTGCTGCATGGCTGCCACAACCCGCGGCTTTCATTGCACTGCAATCACAGAGTTGGTGAAACGCAGCAGAGGGTAACAAACGAGTGCTCCTTTTTCTTCGTTTCTTGACAGCCGATGTTCTTTCCTCACTAGACCGCTTTACATCCGCATTTCCTCTCGGCCAGCCAACGTCCCGTGTTTCCATCGCAAACACGGCTGGCGATGCAAGTCAGGCCTCCCTTCGTTCCTCACCTCAAGAACAGAGCAAACATTTCCATGCGTACTAGGTCCTTCTACGTATGCCTTTCACAGTCTGGCTTGCTCACCCTCTTCGCCTAGTTCTCTCTGTGGCTCGTAAACGATATATTTCCTTGCCTGTCGCGTCTCGTAGACGAAGCGGTCGTCCTTCGCGACCAACGGTTTACCCCACTCATTAGTGCTGCGTGATGGGAGCCGTTTGTGTCTAAGCAGTGTGTGATCGCTTTTCCGCTGAAACGGCAGTCTCTCCTACGGGGTTCATTTGTGTTGTGGTTTGTGGGCGTGCATGTTTATTTGTTTAGGTTTATTTGTGAGTGTGTCTGTGCGTGTGTGTGTGTGAGAGAGAGAGGGAGAGAGAGAGAGAGAGTGTGGCAGTGTCTGGCTGTGTGGTGGCTGTGTGTGTGTGTATGTTGCGTACGTGCGTGCATGTTATGCAGAGGTAGCTGTCAGTAGAAAACACCGGTCGTGTGCACCAGTTGGGGAAAGCACGGAAACGGGAGTTGTTGCTTGGGAATATTGTTATTTCATGCTTACACAAATGCGGCTGTTATTAAACATAAGAGCACAAGAAAACAGACAGAGATAACACAGAGGCCAAATGAAGAGAAACATTTAGGTATTTGTATCAGTGGGATGTGCTTCGGCGATAGACACAAACGGCCACTGACCGCCCAAATTGCGACTCGGTAAACTATAAAAGAGTCAGATATGACCGACAGCTTGCGACGACAAACAGACATTTGCTAAACAGCTGGCCATGACGTTATGGAGTTTGACAATGCCTGTTTGGATTCATTCAATCTATTATTTGTAAAGCAGGATTACGTTGCAATCCGGAGGAGTCGGAAAAGCCGAAGCTTCGAATAAGGTGACAAGATCTCAACTCTTTATTGATCCCGTTAAGTTCTTTGCGAATATCCAAGAAAAAAAAAACGTACTGGAAGGAAAACAACAGAATATTTCATAATGGTAAAACACTATGCTGCCAGTAACAAAATGCCCCGCTCAAAAATATTCATTCGAAATATACAAATTCGGCTGCCACGCAGTAAGGATATAAAGAGAAACGTGAGCCTTAAACTTTAACGGGAAAATTTGCATAGGTTTACTAGAAAACACGAGAAGAGTTTCATAGAATATTTCTTACTCGATTACTGAAAGACGAGAAATTCGTTTAGTCGAACTGCTTTTCGTAATAAAATAACAAACACGAACCCCGTTCGGCTTTCCTTCATTGTGTAATGCGAGCGGGAACCGATGAAAACACCTCTATTGCTAAGACCGTTAAAAATTCCATAAGTTTCACGGGTGCTTCATATTAGTATCATACTTCAGTGAGAAGCGTTAGGTATTCAGAGTTTATTTTCGAAAGCAACGCGACTCGGACTTTGTTAGATATTCGGCCATTTTGCTCAATGAGAGCGATAAAAAATGTGCGTAGTAATTTTAGACACATCAAGATAAAAGAAGCCCGACTAACTTCACCCTGCGGTTGCTGTATGTCATAAAAATGCAAAGCTTTCTTTCTTTTTTTTTCGCCTGTAAAGCGGACGTCAACAGGATTTCAGCCCACCCAGACGGCGCGGGCCTGGCGCGGTATGGGCCTGGCGCGGTATGGGCCTGGCGTGGGCGAATCTACCTTGCGATGACGGTGCAAACTGCATCACGCGTACCGCTGTTCGCACCTACAGCACTTGTGGTTTCGGCGACCTCTGCGACGAGACTCGCCGTAAACTGCAATATTTTATCTTCATTTGTATTTTTCATTTTCTCCCTTTCAAATGTAAAGACCAGAACAGAAGCGAAATTATCTCACTAGAGGGGGATCGCGTAGTGCAGCCGAACCGGATGTGCGCGCCTCTCAATGGTGATGACTGGACGGCGCGCACTATATCTTCACTTATGCTTGGGCCACGCGCTCCGCTGTTCAACTTTCATTTGACGCTGACAGTACTTTGCAGCCCAGCACAACACGCGTGCAATAAGCGCAGTGAGCGTGTGGTCCCAAGACACTTATCAAGAAACGTTCCATACCAGTGAACAGTGCCAGAAGACAAAGCGTGTTTCTAAGTTGTTTCGGTGAACCGAAAGTCTCCGTTTTACGTCTTCAGATAAAATCATCTTCATCATCACCACCATCATCATAAACCTGGCTACGCCCACTGCAGGGCGAAGGCCTCTCCCATACTTCTCCAACTACCCCGGTCATGTGCTGATTGGGGCCATGTTGTCCCTGCAAACTTCTTAATCTCATCCGCCCACCTAACTTTCTGCCACCCCCTTTTATGTATGTATGTATGTATGTATGTATGTATGTATGTATGTATGTATGTATGTATGTATGTATGTATGTATGTATGTATGTATGTATGTATGTATGTATGTATGTATGTATGTATGTATGTATGTATGTATGTATGTATGTATGTATGTATGTATGTATGTATGTATGTATGTATGTATGTATGTATGTATGTATGTATGTATGTATGTATGTATGTATGTATGTATGTATGTATGTATGTATGTATGTATGTATGTATGTATGTATGTATGTAGGAATGAAGGAAGGAAGGAAGGTAGGCAGGTAGGTAGGTAGGTAGGTACCATCACGCAAATTGAAAGGCAGACAAGTACGAACGCCTCTGACCACATCTCACGGAAGTTCGACGTGAAATCCTCTCTGTAGCATCTTTCTAAGCAGGGAGCAATCCTATGTCAAGATTTCTCTTTAAGTGAGGCTGCTGTTATTATTCTGGCGAACATGAAAACAAAACAACGCAATGAGGAGGGTTCATAATTGTTCGCGCTTGAATGTATTCTGATTGTTACGTATGTATACGCATCTGTGTATGCACGCATGTATGTTGGCGTTGATTAGTGCACGCGTATGTTCGTTCTTATACAGGTATACTATAGTCCTACTGCGTTCACATTTCTGCCATATCCTCTCCTTTTTAATTTGCTGTTCATCTCTGCCGGCGCACATAAGTGAGATATTGAGCGAGTGCACCGCCGGAAATCCACCCATCCCTCTTCTGACCTAAAGCGTTCGGTCGTCGACCGAGAGTGCTCGGTCATTATTCGTGCCGTAACAGAATGCCTCGAAGTGTTCTCTTTATTTATTGCCATTATCCAGAGCAGTGGCCACCGTTGGCACTCATGCTTATGTTTCTTTGTGTGTTTGTGTTGCCTTTACGAGGACAAGCGTCGAGGCAGCGGTGGAACGATTTGTTACGCTTAGAGGCAGTTCTTCGAAAGGCCTCGTGTTGTCATTTGTCACTCCCTAACGCTAACTGCAGAGCTCGGATGTTAGTTTCGGTGTGCAGCAAGTCTTCGTTGCCGAAGAGGTGTTTGTGGGCGTGCCGGTCTCAGCGTCCCCCAAGCACTTTAAAGCTTGCAATATCTTAAGGCTTGCTAATTTAGGATTAGAATACACCATCCCCCCTAAAAACAAAGCCTGTCTCGCGTATAACAACAATTTCTTATTGGTGGTATCCATAACGAGTCGGCTTTGGCGCGCTTTCGACTCATGCAATCGGTTTCGGTGCAAGCTTCCTTGCGGATCAGTTTCTGATATCTAAAGGGATCTTCTGCGTGATCGTGGCTTGGGACACCACCCAGTAGCTGGAGTTAGAGATGTCGGGCGCAGTTATAGTCAATGGTGTGCAGTATTTAAGTTAAATAAGTTTTGTGAATGAAATGAAAGCTTTCGCTTTGCGACAAGGTTTGAGGGGACTCATGCCACTAAGGTGGTGGTTATAAGATGTTATACCACGTGCCCTTAAATAGAACGAGATGAATTTTCGAGTGGCGAAGACAACTGGAGGATTCAGCACAAGTGTTCACAATAAGATTGCGGATGAAATTGAGATAATTAGCTTGCTATACCAACTTAACTTTCTTCCGTAATACAGAAATATTTGCGAAAAACGACAAGAACTTATAGAGCCTTTTAAAAGCATTTCTATGAAGTAATATTATGTTTGGTTTCTAGTAATGTATAAGTATTATTGGAATACTTGACGCACTTTCCAGGCGGTATCTATCTATCTATCTATCTATCTATCTATCTATCTATCTATCTATCTATCTATCTATCTATCTATCTATCTATCTATCTATCTATCTATCTATCTATCTATCTATCTATCTATCTATCTATCTATCTATCTATCTATCTATCTATCTATCTATCTATCTATCTATCTATCTATCTATCTATCTATCTATCTGTCTGTCTGTCTGTCTGTCTGTCTGTCTGTCTGTCTGTCTGTCTGTCTGTCTGTCTGTCTGTCTGTCTATCTATCTATCTATCTATCTATCTATCTATCTATCTATCTGTCTGTCTGTCTGTCTGTCTGTCTGTCTGTCTGTCTGTCTGTCTGTCTGTCTGTCTGTCTGTCTGTCTGTCTATCTATCTATCTATCTATCTATCTATCTATCTATCTATCTATCTATCTATCTATCTATCTATCTATCTGTGCACGAATGTGAAAGAATTCTCGGCGTTCGCAGGTACCTGCGCGCCACGCTTATCGTTGCGGATGCTACGCGCAGCGTGTCCAGAAAGAAGCGCAAGACGAACCCTGTTGGCGAGTGGCGCGTTCTCGCTCCAGAATAGCGCAGCATTCACGGCGCCACGAATTTCGGAGGCTAAGCGCACGATTCGTGGCGGCGACGATAGATGGCGCGAAGTGTTCTTAGGGAAGCACGAAAGAGGAATACCGCTGCAGAGCACGCCTCATACACAAGTCTTTTCGACGGTACCTTGTACGTTGCGTTGCTATACTGGCTCAATGCTAAACGCATTGCCGTCGACAGTCATAGGGAGATGATTTCTGCCGCGACCGTTTTGCATATGCAGTTTTATAAGTTTTTAATTTTATGGTCTGCCATGGGATAGAGTATTTATTTATCCTTATGTGCACGCAGTCCGTCTTCTTGAAGATGCTGCATAAGTGGCCTCTGGAACTTGTTATCCATGGTCAACTCCTCCTAATATCTACGTTGGCTTCTACGTATCCGAGCACATATTTATGTTTCCAGGGTTTTCGGACTTATATAAGTGGCTTTGTGTTGATGTCTAAACATGTTCAATGTTTTCGAAACGTTCTGTGATTAAATTTTTGTTTGCCTTGTGACCAGGTATATTCGGTGTCACCTAAAGGAACCAACCTCTACTTTGGCATAATATCATCAGAGATATCTAAAGCACCCTCCATTCAAGTTTTCACTTCTGAGTGAAACATGAGTGAATGTATCGCAAGAAATTCACAAATATAGATGTTTTTGTACCAAAAGAAAGGAAAAACGCTTGCCGGAGACCTCGTAGAAATAGAAACACGGAGAACCAGCGCATCTATTAAGTGTGACTTCCGACCTTAAGGGGGAGAGGGAGGGCACGCTTCGCAAATTGTAATAATAGGTCACAGGCATACGTTATTATACGTAACCACTAGGCATAAAATTTCTTACAAAAATTAAAAGAGGGAACTTTGGCGCTAGCGTCTACGACAGCATGCAGTTATGCGTGTTCAGTTAAAATAAGATTGCGAGGTCGTGCATGAATTTGCCCAAACTTTTTCCTTCGGTCTTTAACCGGCTTTGTAACTTCGGCAGCTGATCATTCCCGACAACATAGTGCGTTACAAACGCAACAAATATCAGTGCTCACGCAGGTGCGCACAAGAAATAGCTGTCCTATTTTGTTTCGGAAACCTTAAATTCTTAAGAGGAAGCTTTAGCTCGGGTGCTTATATTTAAATACATTTAAAAGGAAAATTCGTTTTTCTCGGTAGTACTGTGCACCCAATTTGACGAAGTTTGTTGCATTTAAAAGGAAAATTTCAAATCTAGTGACAGTTTTCTTCGAATTTTTATTTAGGTCTAAAATGTTTTAAGAAATTGGCCAAATTTATAAAATTTTCAGAAAACGAAGCTATCAAGTTAAAATGATATCAAAATTTTGTAAATTGTATTCGATAGTACATCTAAAGCCGACAAAATAATATGTTACTTATGAACTTCAAAAAATTCACTAATATGGAAATACAACTTTTGCGGAACCCTTGTACACAACGTAACAAATTCACGTCAGATACAAATTCACAAATCGAATTTGTCTACTTTGAATGATCTAATGGATGCCGTTTACAGAACGGCGATACCCGTTCTTCATGCAGAGCTATTAATTTATAAACATCGCGCGTCTCTTTTTTTCAGACTTTTGAATTTTTTTAAAACATATTTCAGTCCCTAAATCGAAATTCCACTTCCAACAGTCACTGAAACGTAACTTTCTCCCTTAAATGCAACTAACTTTATTAAAATCGATCCAGTGGTTATCTCAGAAAATCGTTTTTGCCTTTTACATGTATTTGAATAGGCCGCATCGGAGTTGGGCCCGAGCTAAAGCTTCCTGCTAAAAACTGAGATAGAGTGTAATGCGCACCGTCAGAAGAACGGCTAAGGTGATAACCATAAAGATTAGACAAAGTCATGTACTGTGTTGTCTAAGCTATACCCGAGTTATCAGAGTTCCTTCTGGTAATTTTTAGAAGACAGCGCTATGCCACCATGGACATCCGCCATCTGCTAACGCAACATTTAGAGAATACTAAAAAGCCTGATAACTACTCTCCCTGCAGCTTTTCCAAGACTCTTAAGATGGCGCATATCACTCGCTTATAATAAGTTTTGTCAAAGCTCGCTTTAAGGTTAGGTTGTTTTTTCAACCCAAGTCCAGGCTTCGTCATCCATGGCCTGTCGGGCCTGCTTGCGTCACAAATCGATGGATCCTCAAGAAGGACTCAGTGGTTTCAAAAACAAATGTGAATGCGAACGTTAAAAAGAACTGAAACAACCCTTACCAAAGTTTTCTCGTAGGTGACGCATTTCAGCAGTTGGGAAAAGAGTAAGAAATCGCGACTTAAAGAAAGCTGTACAGGGACCTGCGCACAATGAAGGCATCGAAGATGTGTTTTTGGGTTCCTCGACAAATTTCTCTTTGGTATAGCGGATACCTTCAATTTACTGTTAAGTGGCAAGCGAGGGGAGAACTTCTCTTTTGTTTTTTGTTTTTAATTTTTATGGTTTCGGAAACAACGATGCGTAGTAACTGAGATACTTGCGTAAGGTATAAAAGCCCTCGTTTTCATGCTGTCACAGGAAGCTGATGGTTAGTACTCGACAGAAAAGAAAATCGCTCGAACAGGAAGAACTCTGAATGTTGCATAGTTTCCAACGCATAAGGTTCTGACAGGAAATGATAAGCTTTCGCTTAAAGCGGGAGTAGTTTTCATCGCAAGTTTCAGTAATGAGTGGAGCGCGTTCGTAAGAAAGCAACGAAAAGGTTGGTATGCTTTAATATAACAGTAAGGAAAAAGTGACTTCTTTTTCAACTGCTTCTGGCGACTTATTGAACGGTACTTGTACAGGCAAGGTTATTGCTTTCTTTTTCTAATTGTACGTGCTGGTAAGCTCAGCTTGGTGCATGAGTGAAAATTATTACTGCAGCTTGCTCTCACCAGGAAACTAGTTTACTTTGCTTTTCACCCGGAAAGAATCTTAGACAATACCCGGCTAAGACGGAACAAAAGGTCTGTTGCTCAGGATCTGACACAATGCACTCCAAGAAACTGAGGCGCGAAGCTTTAAACCTCCTAAAAAGCGTGCCATTTCTCGCGGAATTGTTGTCTTTATCCCCGTTGCGCTAACCTTTTTTTTTGTTACGTTTCGTTACTTGTGTGCTTCAGTGCATGAAACGACATTTTCTTAACAAATTAACTGGAACGTCAATGCATTTCGCCGCAAAGTTCGGGCATTTATATCTGGAAACCGGTGTCGCATTGAAAATTCGTTCCAAGTGGATCCGCCTTGCGAACTCCACGGACACAATTGGTAAATTGCCATAGGGGCCATAACGTAATTAGCTAAAAACCTAATAATTATTTTTATTAATTAGTCGAATTTTCACCTCAGTTTTTTGTGCAAATATTTCCGCCGCTTCAAATAGAGCAGGTCATGAACTATAATTGTGATATCTGCCACAGGCAACACTTAAAGGTTTTTGAAAGCGTTCGCTGAAACACTCTGCATGTCGGAGAGGCCCAACAAGAGCATTAAGCTTGCAATCTACTTCAGTTTGCTACAGCAACTTGTACTTCTCGAAAGGAACTTAGTTATCTCGCTATGTTTCACCAAGCCTTTCGAACTTCGTTTTATGATTTTCATCACTACTATGATTGCAAATCCCATAGACAAACACAAGAAAAAAATCTGGACTCCGACCAAGGCCAAAGATGATCCTACTTCGACACCTGAAAGCACCTTTCCCAAACGTCCTTAAACAACGGACAAACTATGCGACCTTGTTCCCCAATTTTCAATCCCCCGCTGATGGAGATACGGTGCTTTCGAGAAAGAACATAATGGGACCAAGAAACACAGACGCGCAGAGAAAGTTACATTGCTTTTATTTCGCGAAGTGGATAGAGATGTCACAGCAGCCAGGTGAAATGGAAGGAGTAAGATTATGAGGCCAGATTGAAGACCTTATACACCGAAGCCACCATAGCTTGGACACACCGCACCCGGGAAATGTACGTTCACCGTTAAATAAAAACTCTACAAGGCTCAAATATAACAGAAAAAGTGCGCGCGAGGTGATCCTGAAAAATGTACAGGATAATGTACTCCTCCAATGGCTCGGGTTAATGAGGCGCAGCTGTATTCCGGACACTGATTACCCGAACGACTCGCCTCAAACAAAGTATTAAGCGAATTGAATATATGGCTGCTGGAAATGGTATAACTCATTAAGCTTCGCCCTGCAGTCAGATAGATAGAAAGTTTTTGTTTAATATTCTAGATATGACATCTTTTTTTTATTCCAGCGCATAAAATAATGTTGCCGAGGGGACCGAAGAAGGAGTTATCGCTGAGCCGCTTCAGCTCTTCTTTCTCTATTTTCCGCAGCGGACTTCTTCATGAAATGGTATAGTGATAAGAACTCATCTTCTCAGTGAAACTCAAATAGATGTAGCTCAGAGCATTAAAATCTATAAATACTACCACTAATACTACTACTACTACTTCTTCTACTGCTACAACAACAACAACAACAACAACAACAACTACTACTACTACTACTACTACTACTACTACTACTACTACTACTACTACTACTACAACTACTACTACTACTACTACTACTACTACTACTACTACTACTACTACTACTACTAATAATAATAATAATAATCGATATGAAGACACCTTCGATAGGACAGAATGAGTTGGCATCTCTAAAGCTTGTATAATTTTGCTGTAAGTGGCGGCCTTCGAAACATGGCACATATTTTATTACGCTCAGAAACACACTATAATCGCACTGGGCACGCATTACTGCACATAAAATGTTTTCTGGTGTTCAGCTTCTTGCGCGGCAATCACAATACGAAGGCCTCGTGTCAAGTATATGTGCGACTTGGAGCCTTTGCAGAATTGTGTGTGCCTATTTCCTTTACGCTACAAAAAGAACCCGCCGTGGTGCCTTATCGGCTGTGGTGTAGCGCTGATAAACACGAGGTCGCGGAATCGTATCCCGATCTCGGCAGCCGCATTTCACTGGGGGCGAAATCCAAACACGCCTATGGCCCGTGCATGGGGACACATGAGAGATCCCCTGGTGGCCAAAATTATTCGGGACTCCGCAACTACGCCGTTCCTCATAATCGAATCGCGCTTTTGGCACGTAATAGCCCAGAATTCAATTACGCTTCAAAATAAGGTTATTTGTCACTAACGAAGTAACTCGCTGGTATTCAGCTACGTTCGATGACGTCTTTTTGCTAGTTTTAATCTGCCCTTGCACTTCGAGCATCAAGCGGGACCACAGTTACCTTCTTACGTCCAGTTCGCATCTCGTCGTTAATGAATGAATATACGTCTGCATTTGGTTGCAAATTATAGTAATCTTGTTTTATTCGAAGTAGCTCGTATCTCACCAGCGACATCACTTCTGTTGATTTCCTTTTCTGACTGCCTTTTTCACATTATAATGAAGCAAAACAGAAACCGAGGCAGACACTTCTCTTTTCAGTGCTGTCTTGACGAGGTACTAAGCAGTAGCGTTTGGCGCGAGGCATACGAGAATCTATGGTGCGCAATGATCTTCCACTTAAGACACTTTCATTTTTTATTTAAGATTCCTCAAAAGAGCAGATGGACATCCCCCGTTAAGTAAGTTTTGTTGTACGTCACCCGACTAGTTGCTTTTACGCCATTGTTGCAGTCCTTGCCCAACTGAGATCTGGATTTTACCAGCAAAGCGTAAGCTCTTTTGCCCGAACCGATTCACATCGTGAGATGTGCATAAATTTGAATAGATTGAATCACAATAGTAGCATTACGCTCACCCTAGACAATATCCCGCAATAATAAACATATACGGGCTTATCTTTGGAACCACTGAATATTAAGCTATACTGAGATACGTGCTTTAAATTTGTTTGAACATTTCGTTTATTATATCCTTTCGTTTTACTATGCCATGACCCATTTAGCGTTGCAGTATAACGTCACGTCAGCAAGAAAGACTACACAACTCAGCCAAGCATCTCCAAAGAATGAACGAGCCGCCCAAGTTTCTTTTTCTTAATTTATTTCGTTTGCATCTTAATGTGCGCCCACCCTGGCTGGATATCGGAACCGAATCCTCGGGCTTGTCAGCAGTACGCAATATCCACTAAGCTATCACGACTTGTGAAACTGGGTCAATATGGTTCTCTTCCCCACGTTAATCAGAGTCAGAGCTCTATTCCTGCCGGTTAAAAGAAACGAGCTTTTCATTGTTTCAATTTACCTTCTTTCCGAAGTCACTGTGTAATTTTCTGTCTTTGTCTTACCTAGAACAAAAGATAGGGGATAAGCGGTCAACCTTTTCTTGATCAACATATTTTCTTTTTCCTCGTGGTCTTCAGCAGGCAATCTTTGCGAGAAACCTGTACCAGTGTATTAGATGCAATAAGAAGAGCATTATCGAGAAATGAGCATAATTTGACGATGCCGGTTCCGGGTAAAAGTTACTCTTAACCGCCGTGACGCACATTGAAATTAAGATTGCCTACAGTGCGTGTACAGCCAAGGTGCGCCAGGAAGCGAGACAGCGGAGCGGCGGCGCGACGAATTTCACAACACATGAACTAGCCATTCGCAACTTGGGAGGATGGTTTAGTTCGGGTGCTCCTGCCTAAACAAATGCCGACGTAGAAATAGCTTTTCTTGGCATTCACTGCAGCGATTTTGGGGAGGTTTTTCTTTCATTTTAAAGAAGCTGATGAAGTAAATTTTCGCTTTCTGGGAGGTTTTATAATTTTTTTCAATTCATGAAAGTCTCAAGGTTGAAAAATATTCATGTATCTAGTTTGCAACCTTGTAACACAGTAATAAGAACCAGGGAGTACGTCTAAAGCGCTCAATGTTGAAGTATTATACGGCACTTTTAATATACGGCACTAAAGCGAGTTGGAGTCTTGCAGAGCCTTTGTAGAACATTACAATAATTTCGGGTAAGATTTAGATTCATGTAGCGCATTTTTCCGCTTGAGGTGCTCTAACAGATGAGGTTCACAGAAATGCCACGTCTTTTTTTCTTATAGAGTTACGAATTTGTGTCCTTCGTGCTTCTTCTTGCTTCGATTGCTGGGCTAGCCTTTTCGCTGAAAACGCCACAGGCTAAAACAGCGAATTCGCCTTCTTTATAGGCCTGCAGCACATTTAGCACACAGTTTACTAAGTACCCCACCCCGCGTTCTACAGGGAGCCAAGGTCTTGTTTCTTTAGATCGGTTAAGAATGTCCACACCTTGAGCGACACAGTTGCGGACTTCTTCGGAAGCAAAATGGAAAATCTACTGGAGGTAGGAAAGTAGACTTGCTGTTGTTGTTTTGCTTTATACGGAAAATTCTGGTGCAAGGCCTAGCACTCGACGTAAGCAATCCGGCAGATGCACTTGTTGAGGAAAATGCACCCCTAAGGTCAGGTCACGGAGCAAGAAACATTTAGGAGTGGAAACTCCGCTGTTTGCGGCGACCAGAAAAGGTCACAAGCCTGCGGAGCCATTATCGTGCTGGCGGCGCCTGGTGGCCTGGAAAGAAATTAGCTCCGTTTCGGTTGCCAGGGCAACCGGTCGAGCGTATTACTCCCGTTCGGCCGCGCACGCCTGACTTCTATTGAGGGACGGAAGAAGTGGCCGGAGAGGGCGCCGGAGCTGCCTGCGCGCGTGCTGCCTTTATTTTTTCGCTGCGGCTTCTACGACGCGCCGCATGGCGCCGCCATTGCATACGGTCCCGTCGGCGAATGCAACAATTGTGACCTTATCTGGTCACCCACGCTCGCTCGCGCTGACGGGAGTTTCACCTCCTAAATGTCTTACTCCGTGGGTCAGGTGCATTTTGCTAATGAGGGACAAGAGTCGCTCAGAATGAAAGTTTATCCCTGTTCAATCTTAAGTGAGCGGCCCTAAAGAGCAATTCAGAAACTGACAGAACGCAGGGGTGATTGTAGATCGCCTGGAAAGGCCTTCGCCATGCGCTGAGCACAAGCTACGACGATGGTGTCGATTATGCAGAAAAGCAACGCGCAATCAATCTATATTTGTAGGTTACTTGTTTTTTAAGACACGTTCATTATTTCGAAGAAAGACGAACAAGTGAACCGTCGTGGTGGCTCTGCGGCTCTGGCGTTTCTGATGCAACGCATGCGGCATCAGGTTTAATTTCCGCCTCCGGAGGCAGCGTACACAATTTCGAACACATGTGTGCTTAGATTTTAGGGCTCACCGAAAGCGAAAGGGTGACTGATAATAATTACAGGACTCTTGCGATGCGACGTCGCTCATAGGCCGCGTTTGGTGGCGGACGTTAATCACTGCAACGTGATTGGATTTGAAAAAAAAAATGTGTTAATTGGTGCGAAAATTTGCGAAGACCTCAGAATTCAATTACCCTAAAAAAAAAGGTTAACTGTCACTAACGAAATAACTAGCCCGTGTTCAGCTATGTTCACTGACCTATTTTTGCTACTTTTAATGAGCCCTTGCACTTCGAGCATCAAGCGAGATGAGAGTTATTTTTTTTAAAGTAATGTTCAGATCTTTTTATAAGAACGTCTTATAAAAGAGGCCCATCTTATCGACGTTGAAGATGTCTTCTGCAAAGTAGTGGTGCCGTGGCTTCAGCAGCCGCCGCCGCCCATTGAAGAACGAAGTTGGTGCCGTATGTGCGCATCCATATATATTCAAACATTTTTAACCGGCACTGAGAAGACGCAGGAATGGAACCAGACGCGCACACTACAGTTTGCTGGACCTCCACAGCAGTTGCGCGCACAAAACCGGGCCGGCACGTGGTGGCCACAGCGGTGCGTAGCAGGCAGCTCGCAGTCATTGTGACCGCGTCGCTAACGAGGTCGCTTGAATGCACACAAAGAAATTTGCATTTAAAATGAGCAATGCCAGTGTTGTAATGAACTGCGCGCACACAGGACGCGACGCGGTAGTACGAGACAGTGCCATCACTCAGACCTCTACCAACAGGAACAGACGGCTGCAACTAATGGTTTGTTGTAAGCATTCTTTCTTTGAAATGGTTTTTTTTGGCATTCAACGTTTTGCGCGCACGATTGCTTCACGTAGTCAGCTTGTTTGGCTTTCCACCATCAAACTCTTCCAAAGTCTTCGTTCGTTAACACAGGTTAACTACGTACAGCTGGCGCTACGCGTCGGGAGATAAGTAAATTGCGTCTCTGCAAAACGTACTTACAGACCATTGCGTGCAGAGCTTAAGAAAGAGCTTGTTCAGCGGACTCTCTGCTATGTTACAGATCACTAAACTAGCCTGTTTTGCATCAGGATTTCCTGTGTACTTTGCGCTTGCTTACACACTTGCATCAAGTTCTACGTTTTTGTCATAAATACGCAAATCTACGAGGACAACGTGGAAAACACCACAAAAGCGCTTAAGCACATGATTTCGAAAATGTAATGATGAAAATAAAACACTCCCACAAAAGAGCAAGACACGAGGGCACCGGGCCACAGTAATGCTGCGATAGCGCCCTCTAAGAAGAAATAGCTGTTATTATCGATGGCTCCTAATTACTTGTTATGTTCACGCTACGCAGGCGCTGCGTTCTCTCTATTATGCGTGCTCGTGTTCGTGTACTCTTGCGTAATGTAGGGCTGCGGAAACAAAGCGAAAATGAAGCCGGAAGAAATAAAGAATGATAATATGTTAGTCTCCACTCGCACACCAATTATTTATTAAAAAACGTTGCTTATATAATTTCCGTGATAGATTACTAGTAGTCAGCAGCGTCTCATTTAAGTTGGTTATACTATAACATGTAACCATGCAACCACAACATAAAGTGAATGTTTAAAATAAATACTTAATGTCAGTAATTGTAGTAATGGCAAGTGCAACAATGAAACCATCACACTTGCCCTGACAAATGTTCGCAATATTGTAGAATAGAAAAAGAGCATCCCGCAGCGCTTGAAATACGCCATCGAGAAAGAAAACCGGGACAAACATTCAGAACTCGCAATTCTTGTGGGTGTAAAAAGCGAGGAAGACAAGACCAAAATGCTTTTGGGATATATGAGCCACTAGGTTTCCACATTGCAATATAAAGTACGAAACCACTTCTTTAGCGCAACGGCAAGACGTTCCTGAGGCAAGCTCGAGCAAGCATCTGGCTCTTCGAACGCTCACTTTGCCTTCTGGGTTCCTGAGTACGCGGTTTCAAATTTGCGTTCCTGCTCCGTCACGCTGACGTCAGCTGACAAAGACGCGGCGACAGCAACTCCCGAGAGCACCAGGAAAAGCTAGAAAGGTGACATTTTCCTGCGATCTCGCCTAAGGGAGTTAGCACTGAGATTACTTAAAGGGACGCTAGAAAGGAATCCTAAGTTTTACTTTTGAGACTTTCGACTACATAAGTGTGGAGACATTTGCCATGTATATTGTATGTACCCGCTGACCCGCTGACTAGAAAATGTGTTATTAGGCGACAGTATCGTTTCTACTTTTGAGACTTTCGACTACATAGGTGTGGAGACATTTGCCATAGTCTTCCTGTGGAAACGTTGCTTTATAAGTCCTGGTGCTTGTGTGAAATGATTATTTGATATGTAACCGTGAACCCTGAATGATGTATGACGGAACCACCCAAGAGATAAGGAGTAGCCGGCGCCTTAAAGTGCGCGCCAACATCTCGCTATATCATATCAATAAAAAAAAAGTTGTATTATTGAATGACGCTTCTGCTCTTGCGAAATAACCCCTCTTACCGGTGAGGGGTAAGCTAATGATTAGGCAAAAACGCACAACAAAAGTGCAGATCCCAGGCACTGAGGGAGACTGTGTACGCAAAGCTTTCATTATCCATCGTGGAGAAATCCCAGACTACGTCAAACGACGCAGTGCGATTTCGCTGAAGAATGCATCGGGATTTCATCAAGCTTCTCTTGTGGAATCAGGTTCGAAACCAACCACCGAACGTGTAATTTTGCTTTACTGCCACAGCAAGTTTATTGACATTCAAAATAATTTTTCGCCGTAGGCGTAGCCGCGAGGGTCAACATATATTTAGGTATGCGTGCGGCGTCTACTTATCTATATGTGCTTGTTAGATTGCCCATTCTGTTCAATTACTAATGTTGCCCAGCAGGTCCAGCATTCACCACTAAATTGTTCCTAAGAGCTTTGAGAACGGTAGCTCGCAAATACATCTCGTGAAACAGAACACTCACGGCGCATGCCTTTCACCTTCGATGTTCTCGGACTCATTAAAATGTGCGAAGCAGTATCGGCGTTCAAACCTGAACGTGACGTAATTTTACTGGAGCGGCTCCCTACGGACAGTGTGGAGGCACCTGTGAGATGTCAATACCGGCCCCACGTGGTGCGATATAAACCTTTTAAGGGCGCCTGAAATTGTGATGCATGCGAAATTGTGATGTCGAGTCCGAGTTGATCCGACCCGCATGTAGTTACGAACACTGTCCGAGAACTTCAGCTACATCGCCAAACACTTGCGAGCACAGTCAGTGCTTCACCGTTGGGGCGAAAGTGTTTTTTTTTGTTTTATTGGGCGACAGATCTCCACTCGGTGTAACCATGCACGTCTGGAGTGTGCTCGTTACACGTCGAGAGCGAGTGTAAACGGAAGCACACGTGGAAAGGGGAGGGTGGTGGAGGAGGGAAGCGGCTATGAACACTTCGCTTTAAAAGCCAGTGGTGGTGACTCCCTAAAGTTCCCGACAGGAGCTCGCTGTGGAGTCGTAGATCTTTCGAGGCGTTTGCGCCAAATTTATTTAATTGTTTGTGAGTGGATAAAGTCTGGTTTATACTCTGACAGAAACGAAAGCGAACTCATAAACTTTCGATAACTTTTTCTAACACCAAAGGTGACCAAATACGCGCGCGCAAAAAAAGAAAGTCTCTTCGAATCAGTAACGTCACACCAAAGCACTGGTGCTAAAAGAAGGAGAGATAAAGAAATAAAATAAAGAAGGAGAAATAAGAAGGAGAACTTCGGTCTTCGCAAATTTCCGCAACAATTACCCGTTTTTTTCCTTCATATCTAATCACGTTACATTGGTTAACTACCGCCACCAACACGCGGGCTATGAGCGACGTCCTAGAGGTGGATTCTTCGAATCATTATAAGCCACTTCTTCGCTTTCGATGAGCCCCGAAATCTAAGCACACATGTGTTTTTGATTGTTAATGCTGCCTACGCAGTCTGGAATTGAATCCGACCCACATAGCACCCCGACTGCTCACTTGTTCGCCTTTCCTCAAAATAATGAATTTGTAAAAAAAAAAACCTACAAGCATAAATTGATTGCGTGTTGTTTTTCAGCATAACCGTCACCGTCATCGTAACTTATGTCCAGTGTGTGGCGAAGAACTTTCCCGACGATGTACAATTACCGCTGCGTTGTGTCACCTTCTGACCTGCTCTTTAGTGCTGTTCCTTTACGTTCGAGCAGAGATAAGCTTTCATTCTGAACGAATCTTAACCTCCTCATTCGTAAAATGGATTTCACCTGAAGGGTGCATTTTCCTCGACAAGTGCATATGCCGAATGCCGTACGTTGAGTGCTAGGCCTTGGACCAAAACACACCGTACAAGGCAAAACAAGGCCGCCAGATCTGCTGTCCTGTGTCCAGCCGACATTGCATTTCGCTCACGCACATGAACTGCGGAACAGTGCTTCAGAAAGTGTGGACATTCTTAACACCTTTGCTCCCTGTAAAACGCGTGGTGCGGTACTTAGTGTACGGTGTGTTATGTGTTGAAGTAAAACTCTTGCTTGGGCTAGTTGGTTCATGCTTGAATTAGTAAAGGCAAGGCGCAGAAGACCAGGACTCAAGAAGAGCACAAACGACAGGACCGGTGCCACTGGTGAGCTGAGACGGCGATCAGGTTGACGCACAAAATGACAGGATCGTTGAGAAAGCTTTGTTGAAAGAAAGGGCCCAATGTAGAAGAAATGTGCTCAAATAAAACTCTTGCTCGGGCTAGTTGGTTCATGCTGGCTTACCTGGTTCAGCCCAAGCAAGAGTGTTACTTGAGCATACTTCTTCTACATTGTGCCCTTTCTTTCAACTAAGCTTTCGCACCGATCCTGTCATTTAGTGCGTATACCTGATCGCCGTCTCAGCTTGCCAGTGGCACCGGTCCTGCCATCTGTGTTCTTCTTGAGTCCTGGTCTTCTGCGCCTTGCCTTTACTAATTCAAGCGGGCTATGTGTGCTGCAGGTCTATGTAAAAGGCGGGTACGCAGTTTTAGCTTGACGTACTTCAAGCGCGAAGGCCAGACAAGCTATCGAAGGTCGAAGGAAGGACGAAGCTTATGAATTCGTAAGTCTGCAGCAAAAGGAGTCATCGCATTTCTGTGAACCTCACCTGTTAGATCACTTCAAGCGGAAAAATGCGCTATGTGAATCTAAACCTTACGCGAAATTGTTCTAATGTTCTGCAAGGGCACTGCGAAACTCCTACATGCTTTAGTGTGGCGTAATAAAAGCGCTGTATAATGCTTTAATTTTGCGCGCTTAAGATGTATTATTTGGGTCCGATTACAACGTTACAAGGTTGCAATGTAGATACACGAATATTTTTTAGTCTTTAAAGTTTCATGAATTGAAAAATAAAAAGCTCCCAAAAAGCGAAAATTTACTTCCGTCAACTTGTCTTAAATACAAATAAAACCTCACCAAAATCACTGCAGTGAATGCCGAGAACTATTTCTATGTTGCCATTTATTTAGACAGCAGCTTCCAAACTAAACCTTCCTCCCAAGTTCTGAATGGGAAGTTCATGTTTTGTGAAATTCGTCGCGCCGCCGCTCCGCTGTCTCACTTCGTGGCCCACCTTGGCTGTACATGCGCCGTAGACAATCTTAACTTCATTGTCCGTCGCGGTGGTTAAGCGTAACTTTTACCCCGATCCGAAATCGTCAGATTATGCGCATTTCTCGATAATGCAGTTCTCACTGCATCTAGCGCGTGGGTACAGGTTTCTCGAAAAGACTGTCTGCAGAACACGTCAAGAAGAAAAAAAAAAACATACTGAACAAGAAAAGGTTGACCGCTGCTCCCTTATCATTTGTTCTAGATAAGACAGAGGCAGAAACCTACGCATTTACTTCGTAAAGTGCGCAAATGGAAACAATGAAAAGGTCGTTTCTTTTAACCAGCAGGAATAGACTGCTGACTCCGATTAACCTCGGGAAGCGAACCATTTTCATCCCATCCAGTTTTACTGGTCGCGGTAGCTTAGAGGATGTTGCGCTCTGCGGACGAGGTTCCGGTTTCGATATCCAGCCAGGGCGGGCGCGTATTGCGATGAAAATTGAATAACGTAAAAAAAAAGAATTTGGGCGGGTCACCCATACTGTGGAGATGTTTTGTTGAGTTGTGCAGTAATTTTTCTTGACGTGACATTATACTGCAACGCTACATAGGTCACGGTATAGTAAAACGAAGGTATATATTAAACTAAATGTTCAAATAAATAGCAAGCACGAAACTCAGTACGATTTAGGAGTCAGTGGTTCGAAAAATCAGTCTGTATATTTTCGTCATTGCGGCATATCGTAATCGCCAGTTCGGTCTAGCCTGAGCGTGATGCTGCTGTTCCAATTCAATCTATTCAAATTTATGCGCACTTCACGATGTGAGCAGGTTCGGGCCAGAGAGCTTACACTTTGCTGATAAAATACAGATCTGAGCTGCGCAAGGCCTGCAACAATGACGTAAAAGCAACGAACTGGATGACGTACAAGAAAACTTCTGTAGCGGGGAATGTCTCTCTGCTCTTTTGAGGAAACATAGGTGAAGAATAAAAGTGCCTCAAGTGCAAGAACATTGCTCAACATAGATTCTCGCCTGCCTCACGCCAAACGATACTGCTTAGTTTCTCATGACGACAGCACTGAAAAGACAAGTGTCTGCCTCGGTTTCTGTTTCGTTTCTTTATAACGCCAAAAAGGCAGTTAAAACATAATTCAACAAAAGGGATGCCCATGGTGAGATATGACACACTTCGAATAAAAAAAAGATTACTAGCATTTGCAAGGAAACGCGGACGTATATTCATGCAATACCCACGAGATGCGAACTTGACGTAAGAAAAAAGCTCTCATCCCGCTTGATGCTCAAAGTTCCAGAACAAATTAAAACGAGCAAAAAAGTAGTCAGTGAACGTAGCTGAACACGAGCGAGTTCATTAATGACAAATAACCTTTCTTGTAGTGTAATTGGTTTCTGAGCTATTACGTGCCAAATTCAGGATTCCATTATGAGGCCCGCCGTATATAAAAGATAAGCCTTTTAAACGTATTTTCTTTCTTGCAAGCTTAGCGTTGTTAATAAAGTGTGAACCGCACTGTGTACAGCTCCCGTGTGCATTTACATATGCATCTGGCTTTTGCTTTTGCAGTGCATAAACGTTATATGTCAACGGAAGAAGAAGCCGCGAAATCTGAGCATTGCGATATTCGTGACAAGCATCCTCTTATTCATCGGTCTTCGCTGTCTACACCACACTACCGCCCGGAAGCTAGCATTCTAACAGAGACAAACGGTCCCAGGTGGGACGAGGCTATGATTCGTGGCCAGTAAGGAACGGTGAACCCCGAACGCTGAGGTCAAGAGTTCCATATATTGGGTGCAACTTGATCGAAGCTGCAAGTCCGGCTGATGCTGCCATAAGTTCTGCGACGCCTGGTGACTCTGTTTCGTGTGGCTCGTTGCAGATGCGTGACATTCACCTGAGAGCTGCTCTGCTACGGTAGCAGTTGGCACTGCCATTTCTGGATCGGCTTCGTCGTGAACTTGCCATTATAATTCAAGAATACATGCAAGATAATCATTTCCTAGGTTATGTCAAGGGGAGGCAAAAATGAACATATTTCAATATCTGTTATCTGCGAGAAATTAGCTCAAAAATATTTACCTCAGTAAAAGCAAAAAGGAGCAGAAACGATTTCCTTATTCTTTTGCTTGGAGGAAACTTTTGCGTGTTAAGGGCTGTGAGATGTACTCTCTTAAAGTGGGGCATGTTGGCATGACAACGTACTTTTGCTTTACACAAACGACTATGTCTTTAATACGATAGTGAGCCCTAGGTGCCCAATATAAGGTGTCGCATTAAAATGGATATCCCATAAGAACATCCGGTCAATGGCAGGTTCCCTTGTTGGACCTAGCGGTCACGTTTCTGCTCATGCTGAAATCAAACGAGCTCGTGTAGACGAATTTATATTGGTGTTGAAAAATTTTTGTTCAAAATTATTTGGGAGCCTTCAAACTTTAACGCGATGTCTTTCAGAAGTCATTTTGCTGATTCCGGATGTAAACCATAGGTTATCAGTCAAATAAATAATGAATAAATAAACGAAGTAGACAATAAACGCACGAGAAACCAATCGGTAAATCGTCATGCAGTTGAATACAGTTCTCGATGGTTGTGTATTTTTATCAGTCAAGCTATGTGCAGGTAACGCAACTACTCAGTTCCATTGTACAGAGAAATAAAAATGCAGCAATCGCGACGGAAACCAGAACGTATTTGAGATTGGTCGGTTGTGTTATCACGGCAGTTGTGCCTCTTCTCAAGGAAGGCACACACGCTTTCTTTGGGCGTATTGAAGACTTCATCCGTGGTGATGCCCCTTCACATATGAATGCAGACATTCACTATACCGCATACGACAAACCAGGGCTGATCATTTAGTCTTGCTGAACGACCACACCTGCTACATCAACGCTGCTCATAGCGTGGAGAAATCTACGACAGCTGTCGTGGTACTAAGATGACAGACTGCCCGCCGTGACGAAGCAGTGACTTTTCTTCAAATTTCGCAGACGTATGGAAGCCATTCGTCCAAACACACACAGACCTGACACCTTAAAGCTTTAGGATACGTCTACCGAATTATGTCCACATAAATGCACCTGCCGCAGGTTATCCACATAAACACGCCTTCCACACGTTGTCCACACTACGCTCATTAAATATATGCACCAACTCTTTACATTATGGGCTTGACTAGCCCCAAGGTCATCAATAAATAGAGGCAATTGAATAATCTTATACCTTGCTCGTGATCCTACAGCATAGAGCAACTAAACGAAGTTTCCAGAGAGACATCGCCCCAGGGAACTTAGAGTGGAGCTTCGAAAACTTCGCCGTAAACTGTTGAATTGATTTAGAAATTAACAAACTCCTCTTACCGCCCCGATCTAAAACACACAATAGAAAGGAGGCTGGGCTAACCAGCCAAGCACAAGTACTCTCGGTGTCCAATGGGAATAGACCTGGAAACGGACTTTGTGAATTATGTGGCAAATATCCCAATCTGTTTCACAGCTATTGTGGACAGCCGGAAGCGCTCTCGTCTGCAACTTGAGAGCTCACTAAAGCATACTACAATCCTCATACTGCACCTCGGAGAGCTCTACGACTGTCATGCAAGTGCTACGCCTTGCACGCTATATATGGCTCCTCTTCGGGATCCGCGCAAAGCACGCGAAGCACATCCGGCGACCACCGAAACACTTCAGGCGTGGGGCGTGTTTTCCGTTAAGTTTTCGCCAAATATTTTCCTGATGCGGAAAATTCCGATAAGCGAAAAACCTCATGGATAAGTACCGGAATGGCTAGCTCAGAAGCGACACTTTTTATGCGAAGCATATTACTAGAGCTCAACCCAGCTCCTCAGGCGCGGCGGTGTCGCCTTCAATACCACGTGACACCGTGACGTCACGACAGAGGAGAAACGGGGCTCCAACTCGCGCCGTCGCTCGCGGCGTCGCCTCCAAGGCTGACCACGTGACACCGTGACGTCACGACAGAGGAGAAACGGGGCTCCAACTCGCGCCGTCGCTCGCGGCGTCGCGGCGGTATATAAGCAGCTGCGCTTGCCTCTGCTAGACACTCACGAGGTGAGATGCCTCCTGGAGACAGACCTGCTCGTTGGAATGAGAAGCGAAGGTTGCGGCGAGCTACAGAGACTGTTTCTAGGTGGCTTTGCTACGGCGCAGCGACTACGCGCCCCGCATCGGACGCGGTGAGCGTCGAACAACGCAGCGTTCAGCGCGACAACGAAATGTGCGCCTGAGCAAGCGCCGCACGCCTGAGCCGACGCCGATGACACCGGCTTTTCTGCGACACGAGCTCCTTAACGCTGTCGCGTTAAAATAAAGGCTATAGTATGCTTCGCATCCTGGGCTTAACCTCAGCTAAGCCACAGCCAGTTTTTTTCATTTTAGGGAACGAAAAGGTTTCTGTCGCATTTATGTAGTATGTTTGCGTGCGAAGCTTCAGTTATTTAGGCGCATGAACTCCGACAACGTATGCGCTATTATTAGAAGCCATGTCTCTCTTACCATTTCATGTAAGCGGCGCGTGATGCGTGTTATCGTCTGCGCTGAGTTCTTTACGCCGTCTGTTGCAGAGACGATCCAGTCAACGACTGCCATAGAAGCCACGTCACGTGGACGTCCGGTCGAACTGGAATTGGAGCGGCCATTGGAATTACCCGCACGCAATCACGATCTGCCATTGGAACAGAACTGCTCCGAAATGGGCAGTAGTAAATTTTGATCGAGGAGCGCTCCAGATTTCACATTGAGAATTCAGGGCTAGAAATCATCGTGTTTCACGCTAGGCTTCTAACAAGTAAAACCAAGTCTCTGCAATACTGGGGCAGTTTTGCCTCGAAAACTGACACGAACCTTGGCATGACAAGGGCGAGTATGCACAGATGATGGTTACATTTTGTGTCCATGCAAGCAGTCATGCGCGAGTAAAGGTCGTGGAACCTAGTTCACTTAGGTGGAGCGCCTCTAACTTGCGCAGTTTGCCGTTATGTGTTATGTATCTGCGGGCTAATAGACCGATCATTAGTTTGAGGCCGATGCTTACAGGATGGCCCTGCTCATGCTGCTCCATTGCAGATATATTTCGCACAGACGTGGATATTTCTAATGAAACCGTTCAAAGATTCGGTAATGCCAGTATAATGACATCAATGACATCTTCCGTACACTGGGAACGCTGACAAGAGTTCTCAATGGGTCGTTAGTTCATAGGAAAATGCTTCACACTGTTAAGCAGAGGCATGTAACTTTGCCCTAATCAAATAAACGATCTACTTTGTTTGAACTAGTAGCAGGCTGCATGCAAAGAATATATGTGTAAATAATTCGTATATAAACGCACGTGACTGGTTTGTGCCCGATGCTGCGTGAGATGAAAGTTTTCTCCATAGTGTAGCCATGACGACAGCTACGGCGTCTTGCGCATCAGGCGCCACGGAAGAGCGATTTGCGCCAGAGCATGTCTTCCTGCAATAGTTTGCGGATGACATGGGAATTGCGTTTATGAAATGTAGCTTGCAGAGACAATAGACAGCATGAGCCATTACAAGTTGCAGTTACCTCCCCTAATTCGTTGTGGGTAAGAATAAATGAACGGCGCAACATGCAGAGAACGATAAAAGGTCAGGGAAAAGGGATAGTTGTTCAGCACCACTGGCAGCGTCAACTTCCTCCCGTGGTTTGAGCTCGCGATGACACCGCTTAAATTAGTCAGTCCAGGCCAGATGCTCGTCCTGCCGCTTCGTCGGTTCTGTTGCAGCGTACGTGCAGCCGCAATTTCCGAAGCGACTGGAGCAGAAGCGCTCCAGATGCTGCGGTCGTAGCCGCAAATCAAAGAAAAAGCCGATAAAAGTTGAGGTGCCTTGTTCTGGCCTTTTTCACTGTGGCTATTCTTTAGAACTATGCCCCAGAAGCATACGGGCCGACTCTTCCTTGAGGCACTGTGGCACATGCACCTGTCGGTCAAGTGAGTCTGAAGCGTAGACGCGACGCAATGCCAATGTGGGCAATCTCGGCCGGCAGTATCCCTTGTATGCAAATTCCTACACGAATGCAATGATCCTAACTAGAACATTAAGAACCTGAACACATTTGTACGTATGTTCTAGCGGCGGTATTCAGTCAATCGTTGATTATTATGACTACACATTAGTAATGGAGGCCCATAGCAGGGGGAAGTGACAAAGCTGCAAGTCGATTACGGGGGCTTTTTGTTATATTGCCAAGAAAAAGCAATACTGTGTACAGACAACAAATATTTAAGTGAAGTTCTCAGTGATATAACTGCATTAAACATTTTGATTTGTGAGCATAAATATCTCCATGAACCTGAACGGTTAGAGACGGTACCGGAAAGTAGCAGTTATTTCAAGAACACGGAAGATGCCTTTTGTTATTTCTTAGATGTAAGTACATCAAAGGGAATTAGGTTATGAAATGAATGAATGACGGTTAATTTTTGCAAAATTAACAGGTACGTTTGGCAAGAGAAGGTTGTTACGGTATCAACATTCAACTTCCTTCTGAAATAAATCAGTGCTTTGCATTTCACATTTAAATCCATATCATTTATTCATTTAATAAGTTGATATAACTTATTTCAACATTTCCAACTGTTTACACTTCTCCACCATATTAGATGCCAGAGAAGAAAGTAATGCCCACTATACTTTCGTCATTCCTAATATAAGCTCTCATAATCATGTATGAGGTAATGTAATGCACCTAATGATTCATTTCAATGGTTTTTCACGTACAACATTTGCGCATTTAGTTAAGTTTTCATGCACTGGAATCCACATATTTCTCTTAAGAAAAAGAAAAGCTACCTTAAAAAATTTGGGGTATTTATCTTTCATTTCACGTGATTGTCAGCAAACTTTCTGAAGGCCTTGAAATTTCGAGATGCAGGCTTCGGAACTATATTAAATTAAAGCAGTTTTATGTTCCCCAGCGAGCAGTTAGATACTAAAATCTAGAACACCATCTACCGGCTTTTTTTTAACTTCCTTCATAAAAGCGATTATACAGAACTCTAAATATTTACCTGAAGCTGCGTTATTAAAATTAATGCAGTGAATAGGTGGTTCAATAAAACATGAAAAATATCGATGTATATAACCATAATACTTATTGGGCAGCTAATTCCGTAATACTCGCGAAACGTGTAGACATATCATATTAGGTGTTATAACAGTTGTCCACATATAGGAAACACGTCAATCAAAAAGGATATCAGAATTTCCACGTGCACAAAGTTCGGAAAACAGCATAGTCACGATGCACTCAAGTTTACCGAACATTGTACTCTGTAAGGTCTACGGTCTATGGTATTCATACCCGATATAAGCACTCTAGCTTCAGGGGCTAGACCGCAATGCAGCTTAATTGCATTTCGATTGCACATGCACAATTCACTGTTGTGTAGCCTTATGCCAACAGAACAAAATGTGTCATTATAAAAGCTTCAACCATAACGCATTCGTTATGTAAAAAATGGCTGTGGCTTAGCTAAGGTTAAGCCCAGGATGCGAAGCATACTAGCCTTTCTTTTAGTTGTTGACCCACTGTTTCGCCTGGTGAACTGCTGTTGCTTGGCTATATTTGGTTCGGCTAGACGAAGAAACAACTCATGCGTTACTCTGCTTCGTCTTCAAGAGTGGAACGCGACAGCGTTCCCGTCGACCCGCCAAGGGGTGTAAGACAATGGGCTACGGCGCAGCGACTACGCGCCCCGCATTGGACGCGGTGAGCGTCGAGCAACGCAGCGTTCGGCGCGGCAACCAAATGTGCGCCTGAGCAAGCGACGCACGCCTGAGCCGTAGAAACAGCTCGTTTCTAAGGCAACACCGCATTCACTAGAGGCGCTTTTGTACCGCTTTGAAGCATCGTACTCGTGGCCCAGTGGTAGCGTCTCCGTCTCACACTCCGGAGACCCTGGTTCGATTCCCACCCAGCCCATCTTGCAAGAGTTGAGCCAAAGCCACCTAGAAACAAGCGCAGCTGCTTACATACCGCCGTGACGCCGCGAGCGACGGCGCGAGTTGGAGCACCGTTTCTCCTCTGTCGTGACGTCACGGTGTCACGTGGTATGGCATGGGGTCATTGAAGGCGACACCGCCGCGCCTGAGGAGCTGGGTTGAGCTCTCGTAATATGCTTCGCATAAATATAGGTTACCAGTGTCATTAGGCTCTGAGCGTGTGAAAATGAAGGACGCAGCTAGTTTATTGAACGCTTCTAAGCGTGGCAAAGTGTCCGGGCACGGCGGCGTCTGTGTGTGCATCGACCAACGCGCGTGCAGCGAACACAATGGGCATCAGCGAGAGAAAGAGGACTATTTTGGTGATTGGCATGCTTGAATATAGGACGCTGCAGGCACCCGAATTATGACAGATCGTTCATTTGCACTAAGCGACGCTGTATCCACCGCGTAAGGGATGGCATAAGAATCGTGCCTCTTGTGTCGCGTTTTTGTTCTTTTATTCTTTAAAGGGATAGTGAATAAAAAATTTGTTGCCGAGATTTTTGTCTCCAGTGATAGCTGTCGCACCGAGAGCGACCAAAACAACACTCTTTCTGAGGAGAAGTGAGCGAAAAGTAATTATTTTAGCGAATATTTCTCAAATCACAGCACCTACCGGCCTCCTCCGAAAGCTCTGGCAAAACCGGATATAACGTCAAGCTTACCCACCTCGCGGCCCATTGCGAGCAATCGTCCACGCCGAGCGCGCGAAGGGGCGAGTTGACGTTTGCAGCAACGCGCTTTTTTTTGTTCGACCGTCCTATTCGTACCGCTTCCTCGTGTGAGCTGTTCGAAACCTCGTCTTTCATCTCGTGGATTTCTGGTTTGATGTGTGGAGCAGCCGCGTCAACCCCGCAAAATGCCGAGGGTCTGCTGTGCGCATGTGAAAACGGCAGGCAGCGGTAGTCTTTTTCTCGCGTACTTGTTCACACTGTAGTTTTGCGCACAGGTGCCGTTTGACTGTAATTTGTCGTTTGTACGACGTTCTGAGCCAGATGTATGGCTAATGCCTGTTTCACATGATGCGATTTTCGTCGCACCAGAAGTGCGATGTCCGTCGTTTGCGATGAAAATCGCAGTCGCAGTGCCGACCCCCCGATTTTCCGCTGCGACCAACCGGTTGGTCGCACAGTCGCACCGTCGCACCGATCGCTGCGATTTTCCGTCGAAATTGCGCGGAGAGCTGTCAACGGAGCTATTTCGCCGGTTTGTTTTGGAAAATGCGCGGAGACGTGGATCGTCGAATTCGGTACGTACGCGAAGGGACAATAAAAAACTTGTACCGCAGATTGCATTCTCCGATTGCTATGCGTTCGTTGACACGCTACACAGCAAATTAAGTGCATTTTCACGTTTGCTTCGTACGCCTTTGCGAGTTGTCAGTGCTAAGAAGTGTTCGATCCCCAGCAGACGACGAGGTCGTCACAATTTTCTTTTGTTGAGTAGCATGCAAAAATCGCGCTTACGGAGCAGCTTGAATTATTTCAACCTCGGCAAGGGCAAATGATGCAAGACAGCAAAGTACCCGAAGTTTCAACGTTGCGCTGAACGCGGTACCGTTCAGTTGCATTTTCTTGTCGGTTTTCAAGCACGAATTTCCCTATGCCTCTTGAAAGCTTATCTTGCCTCTTATTAAATATGACAGAGCAAAAGTGTAGGCTACCGTAATGAATTTGCTACGATAGCATTAAATCTGTGGCTTGAATAAAATATTACATGCACGTTTAGTTGCACCTCTTCTCTGGAGAATTTTTTTTCTTGCACAGAAACCAATAAATATTGACTATGTTGCGGACTTTGTATCCTTACTGCATCTGTATGAACACTTGCTCTGCAAGGTAATTAACTGTACAGCTAGTAGATTAAGTAAATACAGTGACAACGTACCCTCCTGCACAATTATGTAGAACTCGTGCAACAATGCGAAAAGCAGGCAAACGGCCTGTTCTTGTGGGGATAAAACAGTATAAAACGACACGCTGAAGAAAAGTAAATCAAAACTGTGCAGTGAAGTTAGCCAGTACAAGCAGTTCTTGCACGTTCACAGCTGATCAAGTGTGCAGAAACATTCATGCCTTACATGTTTCCAGTAAGTTTCTAATAAGGTTGTGATCACATTTATTAGTGTGTAAACCCATATAACGATATCCGCTGCGATTACTATCTTTATAAGTAATGAAATACCATGCTACTTACAAGAACATATATCACCTGAGGATTTTAGAACAAATTTCTGCATTTCAACTATACACGATATGTGGTTTATTCAATAAAAGAACACAAACTGGGCTTTTTTGCAATGACAAACTTATTCCAAACTTTACTTACATACAGGCAAGAAAAAAAATTATAGACAGAAATATTGTTCTTCAATTTGTTCACCTGCCACTGTGGCTATAGCATTCTGCTGCTAACGCAAGGCAAGGGATTGATATGCCAGCCATGGAAGTCGCATTTCGATGGCAGTCGTTGGTGAGAAAAAAAGCTCTTGCACTTAGATTTAGTTCATCACCTTTTATTGAACCCTTATACTTCAAAATACTACTGCATAGGGGAGCATGTTTATCCAAAATCTAACACCAATAGAAAGCAAAGGGCAGAATTGTAAAACAACGATCTTTCGTGATAATTCAAGTGTGTAAATATTCATTGCATCAATATGTATTGTTCAACAGCACTGCACAAGTAAGCATGATCAGGTATAGCAAGTACTCTGTCAAGAAGCTGGTTCTACAAATGTATAAATGTCAAGGCATGAATGCTCATACTATGTCGCACACATAGCACAAAGAAAACCTTTTTCAAGAGTTGTCCCTTCTGGCGGATATGAGTGGGCCATAAGCAGCAGAAACTTTATTGCAGGACATTGTGTAATACCGCTTATGAAAGAATGAACAGAGTGAAGAGGCTTTTAACAGCAGTACCTCATGCTGCTCTAATAAGAGGAACGATGAGCAAAAACATTTCTGGTAAAGCACTTAAACAGTAACTTTCTGAAAGACAGAAAATTCCAGGTGAGAGTTGGAGGTACGTTTAGCCCACACACACCAACAACACGGGCATACTACAAGAAACACTACAGCCTATGGTGTATTACAGTCTGTGGGAAAGCTATCTTATACAGAAATCAAGAATGATGCAGCAAGCCCTCGACAACACTGCAGACTTTCTTGGCTAGTCTGGCCTCTCGCTTTCTGATAAGTCAGCTCATATCGACGTCAGAAAAAAAAGAAAGACTAGAATCAAGAACTACCCCAGATTGCACATTGTGATCCACATAGCTGGACAAATATGCCCGCAAGTCAACATCCACAAATCCTGAGCTAGTGTAAGCCCATGACGGCAGAGCCAGCACGTGAGTGAAACAATTATGCCATGCCTGGACGCAACTTCCACACCTGGTGAAAAGAATAATCTCGAAATAATGGGGGTGGACAAGTGGATACTATAGAAAATCGCAGATGCTGTGCTTGTGTCTAAGGTATGGTACGGTATGAATTACCAGCAGCACACAAAAAAGACAACTCAACAAATACAGGCATCGGGTAGTAATAACAGGTCTTTCCAACTGTACCATGCTTGAAGACCTCTATGAGAAAGAGCTAACGAACAAGCACCTAGACAGAGTAGAGTTGCAGCCTGCAGCACAAATTCTTTGTCTCGAGAGCTCAGAACCTCATCCCAAGATACTATGCCAGCTAGCATACGAGATGCAAAGACGACTACCCCTTCCTTCAGAAACACAACCTCGGGAGTACCTGAACTTGAAACACAACAGGCCCATACCATGGAATATGGGGGCAAACAATTAGGCCAGGAGACTATATGCAACTGCCAAACACACAGAGGAGGTTGCTAGTCATGAAGATACAAGCAAACATAAGGCACATATAGTACACTGATCTGGCAATAGCAGTGTAACAGTAGTATGACACTACATTAAACTAAACCCCATATAAGTGAGTACCATTCCAGGTCATCCTACACCTAGAAAAGCTGAATGGAAAGCAATCAAAGCAGCACTTGTAATGCACATTACACCCTGCACAACACCCTGCATGGATTCACCAGAAACTGTCTGGGCCTGCACATCACACAAGATTGTCAGGAAAATCAGGAGATTAACACGCGACTTGCCAGCACATGGCCAGAAATTAAATTACAGGATACATAGCCATGCAGATATTCCAGGACACAAGCGGGCTTATAAGCCTGACATAATAACTGAAAACTAGATGAGTTTGTGTGTATTCATTATTAACTAAAGTGCAACAGATAGACAACACACAAGAACGAAGCGCTCTGTGTGTTCACTTCGTTCCTGTCCATCGCATTTCTGTTGCAGTATAGTTAATGAATTCATAAGGCTGCACAGGAGAAGAATGATACCTCTGCCCAAGGGCCCGATCTCGCATCCAAATCCACGCGTGTGCACACACACACACACACACACAAATGTTGCAAGAGTGCATAGCATGAAGCAGTATCAACAGGATGACACTAGATATGGATGAGGACTAACTTTCAACTGAGGTTCATTTGTAAAAATGTGGCGAGTTGTAAAAGGGCGATGAGCAAAATGAGAACAAGGTGAAAGCAGGAGCCAACGTTTCGACAAGTGGGCTTGTCTTCTTCAAGGTCCACGTGTGGAAACGTTGGCTCCTACTTTCACCTTTTTCTCATGTTGCTCATCGTCTTGAATTTCCATCTCCTGCCTTCCCCGAGTTTTCCCCAGAAAAAGAAAGACATCTTTGAAGGATAGATAAAAATTGGTGCTTGATGCAGCCAAACATAAATAAAAATGCTACAGAAAGAAAATAGAGAAAAATTCCAAGTGCAGGAAAAAATAATTACAATTGCCAATCCTGCATGCCAGCACCTTTCAAGAAACACTGGTGTTATTCCAATAGACAGACTGACAGCTTGCTTATGCAATGCAAGCACATTCTTCCAGTTCCATGCCATTGGGAAAAAAATGAGTTTCTTGGAAGGTAGCCACTTGCACACTTGGAGATCACTGTTTTTTTTCCCTGGACTTGTATATCTATATGTATTTTCCCCCTTTCCTGCTTTTATGCTTGGTTTCATCAAGCACTAGTCTTTATCAGGTTTTATTGCTGTACTACTTTGTGGTAACCTTTATAGATCACTGCATCTTCACAATAAACCTTTTACCTTTTAACCTTTTTTTTAGCATACCCTATTCTTACTGCTTCACACTGTACATTCTTGCTACATTGGTCAAATAAAATATTTTATAAGGTATCATGAGGGCCATTAAAGTGACGTGCTGCAGTCTAAAAAAAAAAACGAATAGCCTGGCTGCAAATGGCACCAAAGAACACATAGGACAAACAAGAAAACCGTGATGATCTAACAATCAAAAGTTTAATGTACACACCGAGTAAATGCTCGCTGACAAGCAATAGACTGAACATACACAAAAGGGAGAAGCAGAAATTCATGTGCATTTCCTGACAGGAAATGCATCCATTTCTAATGGAGGCCGAGCTGACAAGATTAACCCAGCATTTTTAGATCTACAGCTTCCGTAATTTCTCTAGGCAGCCGATCTGCACAGAATGCATTGTAGAGGAAGAAGCTAGCATTCTGTGGAGATCGGCTGCCTAGAGAAATTATGGATGCTGTAGATGCAAATACACTGGCAGAATTTTGTGTCAGCATGGCCGCTGTTACACTTCCAGAGATGGATGCGTTTCCTGTTGGGATCTGTATGGACACGCATCAGATCTTGCTTCTGCTTTTTGTGTATATTCGATTTATTGCTTGTCGACCAGCATTTACTCAGCATGGTCAATAAACTTTCATTTGTTAGTACACCTCATGAGAATATCTGGGTATCTAGCAGAAAGGTGTTCATTCTTTTTAGAGTGAAGCTGCATATGCCTAGGCGAAACACTCATGGTCCGATCACAAGAACCCTAGCGTAGGGGTACGAGCCATTGTTTCGGGGGTTGTGAGCCATTGTTCGTCTTACATGAGGGACGGAGACATTTCTTGTTGGGTAGACATAGAAATGCTTATGCATTTAACACATAAACATTTATCTATGCATTATTGCAAGGAAGGGACACACAGTGGGATGGGGCTAAGACAAGATCATGATGTCATAATTATCTTGCAGCAAAGGTGTGGCGGGCCATTGGCTACACCGATAGTGACGTCGTTTCTCGCTAGCAGCAGAGCGCGCATGCAGAAGTCTCTCTCAGACTTCCCTATAGGTTCAAAAATGTGTCCCTGTATTTAATTAAATGAAATGTGCAGCCCCGGTGTGTCACTTGGTAACTGCAGTGCATAACTGAGTAATAAACATTATGATTAACGCATTACAAAACACAAATGCGTAACATAATTCAGAAAGACTTCGATGGACCACCTGGATTAACACAATGAACCACTGCTCATCGCACTTTCGAAGATGGTGATCTTGCAAAGTGTAATGTGTGGCATTCCAAATAAACAATGTGATAAACCCAAGCCAAACATGTGCATAACCTCATTAAGAAACACAGACATAACCAATAATATAGGAAGACTTGAATAAGCCATTGGAATTAACCCAGTGATAAAAACCGGGGCTGCACATTTCAGCTTCACTGGTTTACCGACTGTACAGGGTGCATGGGCACTAACTTTTTCTGTTATTGTTTGTTAAGTATTGTATAATGTTGTGCCAGTAAAACACGTTGGGCTAGTTGGTGCAATGTAGTGGTACTGCTTTTTTTGCTGGTTTTTTTCTTAATGTTGTTCCCTTCTTCCTTTTGTAACAACTTTTTTATTCCCCCTTGCATAATACTCCAACCTTGCAGCCTGCGAGGTATATAAATAAATAAGTACATAAGCACGTCATTCATTCATCTGCATACACCTCCCACCATTCCTTGCTCAACAAACGTCACTGTGTTGATGTCTCGCAGCGTGCATCTACATTACCTGCCGTTTGCGTTTCGGTATGGTTTGTGAACAGTGTAATGCATAAAGATTACATGACATTAAGGTTGTGACCTATGCGGTGCATAAGCAAACCTTGCAAAAGATGACAAGTTGGATTGTTGAAAATAAGACAAATTGTATATATCGCAGTTACTTTAACAGCATTTAATTGACCACTTGACAAAAACTTCACTTCGCATAGATTCCAACACGTACACTGAATCTGCAGTTTTCTTTTTTGCTTATTAATGCAGTCGTTACTGCATGGCCACATTGTAGATTTGAAAACAAAGTGAAATAAATTTGTTTGTTGCAAATATAACAATATGTGTAGATCACTGCGATTGTAACCCCAGAACTTCATACAAACATGCACACTATAGGACGCAGACAAATGTTCAGGACAAATTTCAGAATGTTTGCATCCTGATACTTATGAAAGTGAACGGTTTCATTCCATGGCTGTCAATGAGAGGGAGAGAGAAAACTTAATTGTGTTCGTGGAACAAAAACGCATTGATAAGCTTAGACATATAGTCATTGCTTAACACTTTCGAAATGAATAATTATAGCTTGCTATCGACATTGAAGCAGCCATTCGACAGCAAGAAAAGGAATCAGTTTTTCCAGCTCTGAACATTGAATTGCAGGAAATGCAAGCAGGCATAAAATTCTGCCAATATAATGTTTAGGAATAAACATTGAGGCTTGCATTTGTACTTTCTTTGGCTGAGCAATCTAGTTTGAAATGACTCCCATAAGCATGTCGTAACAATGTTGATCTAATACAGGTAAAATGCATGACTAGCTTAAGAAATCTGGATGATTGCTATAAATTACAGTGAAGAAACTATAATATCTAATAACATTAATAATATAATAATAATATTTATTTCCACAAAACAGGCTAACCGTGAGAGGCGTGGGAGGCTGAGCAGAAAGCTGAAAAATTCTACGGCAAGTGCGCCTGCCGTGGGCCTACGATCCTGCATTATGAATAGCGCGTATTGACATGGTCTTCTTGTTAGAAGTTCCGAGTATACTACCAGCGCGAGACACGGGACAACAAAGTGGACGAGAAGCGTGTCTTTTAGAATGCTACGTTACAACGTACAGGTTTCTACAAAAGTGATGGTAACTGCTCGAAACATTTGATGCGTGGGCTTTTGCGCCTTTAGAAATATTGAGAGGGGGCTCCCATATAGATATTCGCAGCGCAAGCACGGCGATGGACGAACCAGGCTTGCGCTAAGGTTGAATTTCACAACACAATTTTCATTCCACGTCGTAATCACACAGACCGTTTGAGGCTTCGTTCAGGGGCACACGCGGGCGTTCGGGTTGGTGCTTCTTGTTGCGTTTGGCGTAAGAATATGGCTAGGAGCAGGCACCACATATGCGCAATGACAGGCAATATACACGCATCATTTCTCTAGACGCTGACGCCGAGCACGGGTAGCGCGAGGATCTTGTTGGGCTGACACGACAACTTCGTGGCAGCCGAATTCCGAATACTGCATATACGGCGAGGGTAGCTATATGACCTTGTCGATAGGTCATCTTGCAGAGTGTTGTAGCACAGGCAGAACGAAACGGTCATAGAAGGTAGATAAGACAACAGACATCGCTGAACCACCTGCGAACAGCTGTTTACGTGCGCGATGTCGCACTGAGATACAGAAACCGCCGTCGCGCACCACAAGACAAATCTTACCTAACGTTTTTAAATGAGTAAACGTACATATTATTTGCTTATAATCAAGAGAACTCAATAATATTATAGTGTAAACGCTTTATTCACTACAATAAAAGAATTATGCAGCGTGTGCCACGAAACCTGGCACTAAGCAACCCTGGGCGTCGCACCAGTCGCATTGTTGAAATCGCAATCATGTGAAATGAGCCCTCTAAAAATCGCATTGCGACGCGTGCGACAGCACCGATTTTCGTCGTTGCAGTCGCAGCATGTGAAACAGCCTTAATTCTGCCGGAATGAATCGAAATCCGCATCGTCTGAAACGACGGCTGACAAAAAAAAAAATAGCCGACATGCGACTGGTGGCGCCATCTCGTGTGCATCAAGTGAAGGAGTGCTCGGCTACGATGAAACAACGGGACGCTGAAACCGCTGCGCATGTACTCGTTCACTCTGTGTATAACAAGACGCTCCCGGCTTACAGAAGCGCATTTCAGTCACTGCACATGCCTGGCTTCAATCTTCACCCGTTGCTTAATCGCATCTATTCTCAAAACAGCTACTTGCGCGCATCTGTCGCACGAGAGTCGGCAGCCGACTGTTATGCTCACGCCGCCGGCCACACCTGCTCCGATGGCGTAGGTACAGGGAGGTCTACACGCGTCGATATCTTCAACGATTTCTACGTTTGTTTTTTTTGTACAGTGTGTGCTCACGGCACCTGTATTGCGCATTGGTGGCTTTCATGTTTTACGCGCTAGCAGCTACCCATCTAAGCGGGCAGAGCAAGCCGCTTTGAGCAGTACGCAGAGCAAATTTCTTACGTCGCCTGACATTGCATAGCCGAAGCATAATCGTCCTCGCTCTGTTGAAGCCAAACATGGCAAAGCGTTTGCGTGAGCGAATCACGCTGGTCGCACCACCACGGATGCAACACTGTCAATGAGGCGTGCGCCTCTCGTCTCGCTAACTCATTCGCGACAGGTGCGAGCTTGCGATCCGAGCCGCAGGAACTGCGTTTATATCTGGTTTCCACCTATGATGCCGCCCCTGATCTCTCGAGGCGAACGCGTGTACATGGAATGCACAGGGTAAACACCACTTAGCTGGTCCAGACTCTCTCCGCACCGCGGAAGGGGACTGCTGCAGCGGGTCGTCGTCAATTTCGCTTGACGACACGGACGGATCGTAGGCATACGCCTTTATCGTTCGTGGTCGTTCAGTAGGCCGCTCATCCAAGTCGGAGTCATAAGTTCCGCTCATGCTATCGCTCTCACTAGAACTTTGCATTTTGCACTGCGCAGCGCGAAGGAAGACAAAACTGCGCTGCCGGCCAGCTCGCTCCGCGGCTGCTGAGGGTAGGTGTGACGTCAGATCCGCCGGCTTGTTGTCGGGAGCGCTTTGCGAGGGACGCGGTGGCCGCTTATAGAGAGTCAAAAATAAAGCCATCCGCTCAAAAGTAACCCGAATAATGACTATATACTATAGCAATCGTGTCTTAGGAATGCAATTGTGGGCCTTTCTCTATATTCTTCGATTTTTATTCTGTATCCCTCTAAAAGGAGCTGCCCCTACACACATAAATTTTGAACTTCAAAACAAAGCACAGAGCCAAGGAGCCGAGCATGGTCTTATTAAAATTCTGCTTCCGATCATCCATCAAGCTTATTCCTTGTTCAGCGGTGAAAAATGAAAAGTACGCGTTTTTTTTTTCGCAATAATATAATTAGGCGTGCTTTCCGACTTGGTTCAAGTGAATACATTCACGCAGAATTATAATAAATTTTATTTTAAGTGAGTTCGAAGAACTCTCTCGGCATGCGAAAGCGCAAAAGCGAAGGATTCCTGTATTTCAGGCGCGAGCTTCCGTCTTGGTACACAATTTTAGACTCCCCGCTCATTTTAATATTGCTGAAAAACCGCTATTAACAACGAATGACAAAAGATGATGACCCAGTCTTTCCACGTTGTTCGGCTTCGTCCACAAAGAACAGACTTGCAAATCATCGGATGCGTCGCCGGAGCTGGTGTGCATCAATTGCTTAAAGGGACACTAAAGTGAAAAATGATTTCTTCTGCATTAGTAAATCATTGTTCTACAACACCAAAAACACCACTCTTACAACGACGAGACGTTTGGTAAGCAAGAAAAAGCGCAAGAACGAAATACGGGTGGCGACGCCTACTGAAGTTCCCGCACCTGGGGGCTGTGACGTCTTGGATTTTGATGGCATCTTCTAGGGCCTGCTAAATATATGTAGCGGTACAGATTGACTACATTGTGTTCTAAAGGAACCAAATATTAAACATGCCAAGTTTCGGGAACCTTTATTCAGCCAACGCGGCCCAAATGCGAAAACATACTTTGGAATCCCTGACGTCACGATGACGTACCGGCGCTGGGGTTTCGGCGCGAAATTCAAATACTAGTACTTGGACCTTAATTTTCTCATCTAATAATCAAACTATTTTTTTGAAATGACTCCCTGCAGGGTTCTCAAACAATGCTTCATTAGTCTAAACTGATTTATTGTTTCGCTTTAGTGTCCCTTTAAGTCAGGTGAAACAATACTTGTTCGGCTAATGTTCTTTGCGATATACCTTCAAAAATAAGGTTCGTGTGTCCTTAAGTGTAATTCGCTGCTGCTTGTCGCACGGCAGACAAGTTATTAAAATACGCAGTGCGCCGAAACGCGCTGGACAATTCCTAAGACGATGCACTCACATATGCGCACGAGTCCATGCAGGCGCATGAAGGAAGAAGGCGCAAAAACATAAACAATTGTGTACACAAGCACACAAACAGTTGTAAACAAGTAAAAATTTAGTGACCAACCTGCAGTTCAGGACTAACGCAACTAGATATAACTAAATAACGTATCATATATCTACATAAGTATATTTATAAGAAACTCGAAAACGTATGACATCATCTATAATATTAAGACATGTCTAACAGTGGACATGAAGATTTAGCACGAAACTGAGTATCATTGAGTTCAGAACCAGAGAAATACAGATATGCATCCGCAGTGTTTTAGAACGGAAGTTTCTTGGTCTCTATTCAGGTGTTTGGTGTTCATTGTCGTTTTCTCGCCAGTTATACATACATAGAAACCTCTTCTGGGCCACTGCGTAAATGATGGCTTCGGCTCTGCCGCATAGACGACTTGGGTCATTGGGGATGGGATCAAAATACGCAACTTTCTGCTAGGTGCTGTCTGGCTTAAAGTACAAACAACTTTGATCACTCAGTATATGCGCCTCAATATGTGCCCGAAGAGACAACCTTGGCCTTGCGTATATATGTGCCCACCATGCATATGCCCATTCTTGGTCGACACCCCAGAAGGAACGTATCACCCTTACACAAGGGCTTATGAAGCCTTAAACTTACTCAGATGTATGTCGTTCTTTTTTGTGTAGCTACATTTCTGCACAATATATTTCCGCCAAGAGAGAGAGAGAGAGGGGGAAAGAAGCAACGGCAGGGAGGTTATCTTGACTTTGCCCGGTTTGCTACCCTACACGCGGGGAGGGGGACGGTGAGTTTTCTCGCCAAGCTTCGTGCACGTGAAGCAGGATGGATGTTACCTCGCTAACTCGAACAACCCGCACGTCATTTAGATTTCAGCATCGCATTGAAACCGCGTGTTTTCTTTTTTATTATTATTCTAGCGACGAACAACATTGAGCATCTGTGATTATTTCTTGTCAAAATATGCGAGTAACACCACTCCCCAAGCGTTGACTTGATTTGTATCTTCCGTCAAATGCGATCGCCGTGCAAGATCGCAGCTTGAAAAAGGAAACCAGTCATTTGAACTGGAATAAATATAATAATGTAACATGTGCAATTTCACAACTCAATACATGAAAGCCGGCCATTTCTGAAACGTATTCAGAATTCTCTGCAAAACAATAAAGGCTTGATGTGGTCTTTTTCGTACGTGCTAAAGCCTGCAAACAAGATCGGCCATTGGCGGAACGTTCGCGAGGTTCTCGGGAGAAGAGGGGAAGCCAACGCAGCGTCTGCTTTTATTTCTTCTTTAAGCCTAAAAAGCACCCGCCGTGGTTGCTTAGTGGCTATGGTGTTAACCTGCTATGCACGACGTAGCGGCATTGGATCCCGGACAAGGTGGCCGGGATTCAGTCCCGCCACGTCGTGCATGTGGGGCGCTATAACGTAAAACTATTCCAAACTTTTCTATTCCAATTCTGCTATCAGCCATCCACGATTGGCCAAAAACTTTTTTCGACCACGCCCACTTCACCTTTCTGTCACGCGACGTACGTCACGAAAACCGCGATACCTCCCCATCTGATATGATGTGTACACACTGATTATGCATGATTTGACAGAAAAAAGAAAAAAAGTTATTTCTGATTCGACCCTTTTTCGCCATTAGCCCTCGGTTATTGGTAAAAAGTTTTCGGGCTGCACCCACTTCACCTGCCTTTCACGCGACGTCACAAAACCGCACAAACTCACCGCGTCAAAGTGACGTGTACGTGATAAAGATGCATTAATATGCCGAACAAAACTGAATTTTCTTCGGAATAGCCGCAGGCTGCCCCGTTCCGAAAGGAATAAAAGATGGCTGCCGCCGATCGCTGAGACGCTTGTTACTCGCACCTGCCGGAGAGCATGGGTGTATTTGCGTAAAATAAATGTTCT